>NC_072737.1:90525551-90768198 GCF_026930045.1 Uloborus diversus | reverse complement strand
ACACCTTGCATACTAAAAAAAAAATTTTTTTTAGTATCTCGACTCCTTCCCCCTCAAAAATGCAATTTACAGTTGAAAGAGGTAAAAAATACTTATAAACACAAATTGATTGTACTTACATAGTATTAGTTCCTAATATTCGTTTGCCATTTAGCGTAAAAAAATTTCAGTCTTTATATATTTAGCGTAAGTTTGCGCGCATTTTAAAATACAATTTTCAAGTCCAAATATTTTTTAAGTAACAAACAGCAATTCGAATACATGCAAGGAATTTATACCTCAAAAAAAAAACCGATACCCACAATGTGGGTCTATTTTGAAAATTTTGGAATTTGCATGAAAATAAAAACAATAAATAAAAATATTTAAAAACAAAAAATAACTAGTAAATTAATACAACAACATAAAAAACCGATACGGTAACTTATTGGTCTTAAAGAGACGAATTAAATGCATACCCACAATGTGGGTCTGAGTTAGAAATTGGGGAAGTTACGAAATTGATTAAAAACTCGTTAATTGGTAATTAATTGGAGAACTGTAGCAGATAGGCGAAAAAAGGAGAGAGTACCCCTTGAAATTTAGAGCTGATTAAAATGTGTACTCACAAGCCGAGGTGCAAGTGAGTTCGAAAAATTGATCGTACTTACATAGTATTAGTTCCTAATATTCGTTTGCCATTTAGCGTAAAAAAATTTCAGTCTTTATATATTTAGCGTAAGTTTGCGCGCATTTTAAAATACAATTTTCAAGTCCAAATATTTTTTAAGTAACAAACAGCAATTCGAATACATGCAAGGAATTTATACCTCAAAAAAAACCGATACCCACAATGTGGGTCTATTTTGAAAATTTTGGAATTTGCATGACAATAAACATACTTACCCTTTCGTTCCACTAAGTGAAGATTAGTCCAACACAGCATCGGTTGAAGTGAAGTCCAACATATATCATTCTTGTTGCAGGAGGATACATTGAAATGAAACATCGAAGTAACGCGCTTTTATATTCGAAAAACTGCATACATGATTAATTTCACGTGATAAACATCTGCTCAGCTTGTGATAAGCGCGTGATTGCATTGACGTTAATACCGACCTCCGGGTTTCTTTCGGGGGTAGTTTGTAACGCGCGTGATTGCATTTCGTCAGTACCGACCTTCGGATTTCTTTCGGAAATAGTTTGTAACACGCATTTCGCATTCATTTCAAACTTTAAAGGTCGGTATTGACGTCAATGCAATCACGTGCTGATCACAAGCTGACCAGATATTTATCACGTGAAATTGATCATGTATGCAGTTTTTCGAATATAAAAGCGCGTTACTTCGATGTTTCATTTCAATGTATCCTCCTGCAACAAGAATGATATATGTTGAATCTTCACTTCACCTGATGCTATGTTGGACTTCACTTATGTTCTTCACTTAGTGGAACGAAAGGGTAAGTATGTTTATTGTCATGCAAATTCCAAAATTTTCAAAATAGACCCACATTGTGGGTATCGGTTTTTTTTTTGAGGTATAAATTCCTTGCATGTATTCGAATTGCTGTTTGTTACTTAAAAAATATTTGGACTTGAAAATTGTATTTTAAAATGCGCGCAAACTTACGCTAAATATATAAAGACTGAAATTTTTTTACGCTAAATGGCAAACGAATATTAGGAACTAATACTATGTAAGTACAATCAATTTGTGTTTATATATATATATATATATATATATATATATATATATATATATTTGTGTTTTATTCACACAATATGTTTAGCATGTGGTTGTATTTTCTCAATTTGTGTTTATAAGTATTTTTTACCTCTTTCAACTGTAAATTGCATTTTTGAGGGGGAAGGAGTCGAGATACTAAAAAAAATTTTTTTTTTAGTATGCAAGGTGTTGTAGTGAGACAGACAGGGAAAAATTTGAATCTACCATGGAGAGTGTCTATCAACTTTTTATGGATGTTTGCGTGGAAGCAGCAAAGATTACTGATCGTTCCTGCTTCGATAAAATTACTAACGTATTGTGCAAGATGGAGTACATTATTTATAAAATTGGAACAGTTATAGATGAATCCAATGCTGGAAACTATTGTGAGAACCACATAAGATATGTATGCAGTGATGAAAATGACTGCTGCAGTGTATGTCTGGAACATGATGGTCAGACATACACTAAGTTAGAATGTGGGCATATCATCCACGATTCGTGTTTATTGCTCTGGGGTGTAACGAATCCCACATGCCCGATGTGTAGACATGAATTTAGTGAAGACCATCACCAATATGTAGCATACATGAAAAAAATTTGCAAGTGTTATTTTATTACATTCTACACACGGAAAATGATCCGTATAATTAAAAGATTTGAACTTGGAGAGAGTGAATATGAGCAAGCGCACTTTTTTTATCATGCGTCATATTTACATTTCATAGAAAGAATCATAAACGATAATTGTAATTATCATGATATTTTAAAAATATTGTTATTATAAGATACTATATATATATTATTTTTTCCACGTTGTATGATTTTTTTCCCATATTGTAAATAGTTTTTTTAATGAATTATTATTAAACATCATTTTTCTCATATTGCATTATTATTTCTTTCCATATTGTAAATAGTTTTTAATGAATATTTGTTAATATATTGTATAAACAGCAAATTTTTTTAATATTATTTTTAATTAAAATTAATTTGAGAACTTGAGAAGGTTAATTTTATTTTTAATTATTTTTAGTATGTTTTATATGTAGTATATATTTTTATGTTGTGTGAATGTGAACCGTATTCATTTACATAAAGAACGTTAGCGCTTATCTATCTTTTAGAGCATGCAAGGCACCCTTTTTTGTATATGAAGCTGGCGTTTCAAAGTCAATCACTGTCGAGTGAGATAATATGGAGAGACAGCCTACAAATCCCCTGATATCCCCATTCACTCTTTCTTCTAATTGTGGTTGAAATACCTCTAGTAATTGTTGAAGGATTAAGTTCCGCGCCCTTCACAAGGCACAAGAAAAAATATCTGGGCAAATTTGTTTTAGATTCCAAGTCTTTCCTCTTTTCAACATTTCCTATTTATGTACTATCTTTATAATGCATTTTCACTACCCAGTACGTTGTTATTTGTGAGTAAGAGAAGATAAGAAAAAAAAAAAAAAAAAAAAATACGCATGAGTAAACAGAAAACCAACCTCTTTCTTCCATTTTTTACTGGCATAAACAGTTCCAAATGTAAGAATTAATTAACAGAAAAAAACAAAAAAATAAACAGACATTAGACTCTCATTGAAAACTGAGTAAGATATATCAGGTGCTCTTATAAATCGTTTCACTTAACCTCTTTTTTTTGCACAAGGAAGAAAGAGGATCAACCGACTTTGACTTAAGGGGTCTAAGGACCTTTAAACTTCAAAATTTTCGATTTTCTGGAAAAAATATATGTTTTGCACAGTTTAATTCTGAACAATTTGATACCGTATTTATTACCATACGCCAAAAAACTTTTCGAGTTATTGTAAAAATGCGTAAACTTTCCCCGTAGAGATTTATGTTAACAGTAGCTGTTTAAGCCTCTTTTTCTTAGGTGTTTCTTCGGTTTTCTCGTTTTGCGCGCATGATATCTCAGAAAGTTTGTTATATATGTCCGTAAAACTTTTAATGTATGTTTATCTGGTTTATATTTATGACCTGAACCTAAATTTATTTATTTTTTTTGAAATTTGGTAAGTTAATATCGAAAATTTCCAAAATTTTGGGTAAAAAAATATTTATTTTTAAATATCAACTTTAATGTTTTAGTTGAAATTTAGGTTCAGATCGTTAAGATGTATCAGACAAATATGCATGAAAAGTTTTACGGAAATTTATAAAAAACTTTCTGAAATATCATGCGCGCAAAACGAGAAAACTGAAGAAATCGGCACCTGAGAAAAAGAGGCTTAAACAGCTGCTGTTAACATAAATCCCTACGATGAAAGCTTACGCATTTTTACAATAACTCGAAAAGTTTTTGGCGTATGGTAATAAATAAGGTATCAAATTGTTCAGAATTAAACTGTGCATAACATATATTTTTTCCAGAAAATCGAAAATTTTGAAGTTTAAAGGTCCTTAGACCCCTTAAAAATTAACATTTCTGAAGCCCCTTAAATACAAACAGGGTGAAAAACTGAATGCACAAATTTATACTTTATTAACTGCTTTATAAAGCCATAACGTTTAAGAATTCCTAAGTTGAACCATAAAATTAAAAAAATTCACCGAAAAAAAAATCCTCGTAAACGTGCCCCGGTGTACCATACTTATTTTGTCTCATTCAGCATATCCTTAGTCCTTTTGACTTTCTACTGAAATAATATTCGCTATAGACAAATTATCAAGGAAATACATTTATATTTTCTAAAATATCAAAATTAAGTTTTTATGCTTTTCACTCAATAAGTGATCAATTAGATAGATTTTGAGGCGCAGCGAAGGGGGGGGGGGGTAAAAACACCCCTCAGAACCCTTGATTTTAACATTCTTGCCATCCCTAGTGCAATAACTTTTACATATGAAAAGGCTCGTTTTGAACAGAAAAACCCCTCCAGAAGATAATTCTGGCTGTGCTAGTGACTCTTTTTATAAAAAAAAAAGAGCATTTAGCCTAACTTTCAATTTTCAAACCAAAAAATTCACGACACAGATTCTTAATTGAACCTCTCTTTCAAATTTATTGATTTTAGAATGTTTTCCATGTTTTGTTGAAACGGTATTACAAATAATTTTCAGTTAAAATGTAAATAAAGAAATAAAACGTGGCAAATCGCAAATTCTGGCTGTGCTAGTGACTCTTTTTATAAAAAAAAAGAGCATTTAGCCTAACTTTCAATTTTCAAACCAAAAAATTCACGACACAGATTCTTAATTGAACCTCTCTTTCAAATTTATTGATTTTAGAATGTTTTCCATGTTTTGTTGAAACGGTATTACAAATAATTTTCAGTTAAAATGTAAATAAAGAAATAAAACGTGGCAAATCGCAAATTGATAAGTTGTTTCTTATTCAGTATGATATTCATTTTCGAAAAGTTAGCAAAATAAAATATGCTTTTCAAGTGTTTAATTATTTTTATAAAACCATAACAAAAGAAATATTTTGGAGAATGATGTTTCTTGCGCTCTGCTCCCTAAATATCTACACTGCTTAAACTAAATAGGTGTATTGTACTCAGTAAAATATGCTGTTATTAATTATAGGAAGCCTTACTATTGGGTTATTAAACAGAAAAAGGCGACCTGGTACTCTCTCCTTTTTTCGCCTATCTGCTACAGTTCTCCAATTAATTACCAATTATCGATTTTTTTTGTTGTTGTATTAGTTTTCCTTGCATGTTACTTAAAAAATATTTGGACTTGAAAATTGTATTTTAAAATGCGCGCAAACTTACGCTAAATATATAAAACATTATAAAAAAAAAAGCGGTGTACAGAAAAAAACAATAAAAGATGTAAGTACGATCAAATTTTCATCTTTGAATCCCATCCGATATGATGTTTCAATTCAATGTTAAAATACAATCCAATTAAAAAAAATTTTTTTTAGTGTGCAAGGTGTTGTAGTGAGACAGACAGGGAAAAATTTGAATCTACCATGGAGAGTGTCTATCAACTTTTTATGGATGTTTGCGTGGAAGCAGCAAATATTACTGATCGTTCCTGCTTCGATAAAATTACTAACGTATTGTGCAAGATGGAGTACATTATTTATAAAATTGGAACAGTTATAGATGAATCCAACGCTGGAAACTATTGTGAGAACCACATAAGATATGTATGCAGTGATGAAAAATGACTGCTGCAGTGTATGTCTGGAGCATGATGGTCAGACATACACTAAGTTATAATGTGGGCATATCACCCACGATTCGTGTTTATTACTCTGGGGTGTAACGAATCCCACATGCCCGATGTGCAGACATGAATTTAGTGAAGACCATCACCAATATATAGCATACATGAAAAAAATCTGCAAGTGTTATTTGATTACATTCAGCACACTGCGAATAATTCGTATAATTAAAAGATTTGAACTTGGAGAGTGTGAATATGAGCAAGCGCACTTTTTTTATCATGCGTCATATTTACATTTCATAGATAGAATCATAAACGATAATTGTAATTATCGTGATATTTTAAAAATATTGTTATTATAAGATATTATATATTATTTTTTCCACGTTGTATGATTTTTTTCCCATATTATAAATAGTTTTTTAATGAATTATTATTAAACATCATTTTTTCCCATATTGCATTATTATTTCTTTCCATATTGTAAATAGTTTTTAATGAATATTTGTTAATATATTGTATAAACAGCAAATTTTTTTAATATTATTTTTAATTAAAATTAATTTGAGAACTTGAGAAGGTTAATTTTATTTTTAATTATTTTTTAGTATGTTTTATATGTAGTATATATTTTTATGTTGTGTGAATGTGATTGTATATATTTTGTTGTTGTTTGTTACTAAAAAAATATTTGGACTTGAATATTGTTGTTTTATATTATTTTTGTAACCTCCCCACATCCCATAATAGACCCATATTGTGGGTACTTGTTCTGTAAAAGTTTGAATTCCCAAGAAAACGCTATGTTTCGATGAGCAATATAATATCTTAAATGTATTTAGAATCATGTAAAAATCTAACTAAGTTACCGCTTTCGAAATACAACAGATGTAAATAGCAGTGTTTATACTCGAATGAAATAAAATAAATTATTTTCCCAATAAATGACTATCATTTCCAAACTTACACAAAATATATAAAACATTACACGACGAATTTCAACTTTGCACAAAATAATGTAAAAACAAACACTTACTTCTCAGTGTGCCGATGCCGGATCTTGTCTGACACTCATAAAATCGATCGTGAAAATGGAACGCTAAACGAATCGTCATGTCACGGGCCGCTATTTTTCTGGATCGTAGTAGTCTTTCTTGTCCGAAAATTTTCAACGAAATGAATACGATATGCGCGTTACAAACTAACCCCCCGAAAGAAACCCGAAGGTTATTGGTATTGACGTCAATGCAATCACGTGCTGAGCAGATGATCATCACGTGAAGTTGATCACGTGTGGGGTTTTTCGATTATAAAAGCGCGTTACTTCGATGTTTCATTTCAATGTATCCTCCTGCAACGAAGATGCTGTGTTAGAATCATCACTGTGGAACAAAAGGGTAAATATGTTTTTACATGTATTTTATATGTAGTATATATATATATTTATGTTGTTTGAATGTGATTGTATATATTTTGTTATTATATTAGTTTCTTACATGTATTCGAATTGCTGTTTGCTACTTAAAAAATATTTGGACTTGAAAATTGTATCTTTAAATGCGCGCAAAATTTCCAAAAATTTAAAGACTGAAATTTTTTACGCTAAACGGCAAACGAATATTAGGAACTAATACTATGTATAAGGATCCTTATATAAATGTTATATTTGTGTTGTATTTGTATGTATATATGCTTGTGTGTTTTTATTTTTTGTTGCTGCCGTATTTTTTTTTGTTTCTTTTCAGGTTCTTCACTTCAACCGATGCCCTGGACTTGGAAATCTTCGCAACTGCTCTGGACGTAGACGCCTATCAACCGATGCTGTGGATCTTCGCCTGCTGTTTCCTGGACTTCACAACACCGATGCTCTCTGGACGTGGATGCCTATCAACTGATGCCTTACAGATGAAGAGTACCCAGGGAATAGAACATGGGTTACACGAACTATTCCCCGTGATAACAGATGAAGACCAAGTTTTGTGTGGAATTCCGACAGATGAAGATGGGTAAGTACATTTTTATTTATGATTTGTTCTATTCTATTTTATTAGTTCCTCTCTGTTTCATGTCTTTGAATTGCTGGTGTTTAAATGTTTTTTTTTTTTAAAAAAATAAATTAAACTCTCTATCTATCTATCTATTTTTTTTTACACACACCTCGATCGCAAAACAAAGACGTTGGGAACTAATATTGTTGTATATGTATGTGTATTTCTCTTACAGGACAGATGAAGAGGACCCGGGGAATATAATATGGATTCCACGAACTATTATTCCCCGTGACAACGGATAAAGATTAGTAAGTATGATTTTTTATATTCTATTTTAATTTATAATGATACTGCCGGCATTAAATTTAAAATATTAATTTGAGCGCTCTTTCTCTCTAATTATTTTATATATGTTTTATATATGTTTTGTGTATGTTTTACGTGTGCTTTGTGTTGTCTGTGTGTGTTTTTTCTCTTACAGGACAGATGAAGACAGAAAATGAAAATGGCCTATGAAGATGGAATGAAGATGGAATGAAGATCAAATACAGAAAAAATATACAGAAATCTGCAGATGAACCGGCAAAACGATCGCGTAAAAGATGTGAATATCGGAGGAAAAAAAAATAAATTAATTTGTTGTTTTTCGAGTACCGCTAAAAAATAAAAAATAATCGCGTCTCGAAATTTATCGGTTTGCGTCAAAATAATCGCGTCTCGAAATTTATCGGTTTGCGTCAAAATAATCGCGTCTCGAAATTTATCGGTTTGCGTCAAAATAATCGCGTCTCGAAATTTATCGGTTTGCGTCAAAATAATCGCGTCTCGAATGTTTTTTCGAGTACATAATATTATGGGTCTCGAAACTTTACGTTTTGAACCTTGAAACTATATATAAAAGTCTCGAAACTTTATGTTTCTCCAAAATATTTCATGTAAGTCTCGAAACTTTATGTTTTTTGAGCACCACAAAATATTTTTATGTAAGTCTCGAAACTTTATGTTTCGAGCACTCAAAATATTTCATGTAAGTCTCGAAACTTTATGTTTTTTGAGCATCTTGTAATGGTTTTTTTAGATTGGACGATGTTAAATAAATAATTTTTAACATCGGGTCGTGGTTGTGGTGGGCCCAATCTAAAAAAAAAAAAAAAAAAAAAAAAAAAAAAAAAAATATATATATATAGAATTTGTGTGTGTGTATATATATATATATATATATATATATATATATATATATATATATATATATATATATATATCTCGAAACGATTCAAATATATGAATCGAAATGATATTTGGTAATGGTATTGTTTTTTTTAGATTGGACGATGTTAAATAAATAATTTTTAACATCGGGTCGTGGTTGTGGTGGGCCCAATCTAAAAAAAATTATAAAATTTGTGTGTATCTTGAAACGATTCATGAATCGAAATGGTATGGTTCAAAAAAAGTCTCGAAATGGTACGGTTCAAAAAAAATATAATGGTAATGGTATTTTTTTTTAGATTGGACGATGTTAAATAAATAATTTTTAACATCGGGTCGTGGTTGTGGTGGGTCCAATCTAAAAAACTAAAATAAAATTTGTGTGTATCTTGAAACGATTCATGAATCGAAATGGTATGGTTCAAAAAATGTCTCGAAATGGTACGGTTCAAAAAAAATATAATGGTAATGGTATTTTTTTTTAGATTGGACGATGTTAAATAAATATTTTTTAACATCGGGTCGTGGTTGTGGTGGGTCCAATCTAAAAAACTAAAATAAAATTTGTATTTATCATGTGTGTGTGTCTATCTATCTTTCATATCGAAATTTGAGTTGAAAAAAAAATCTAAAGATGTACAGATCAGCTGTCAAACTTTGAACAAAATTAAAAAACAATTTAAATTATATTCTTTGTAATTTTAGTTTTAAATTCTATTCTTTGTAATTTTAGATTTACCGCATACATACACAACTACACACACACATACACACATACACCTACACACACATACACACATACACCTACACACACATACACACATACACCTACACACACATACACACATACACCTACACACACATACACCTACACACACATACACACATACACCTACACACACATACACACATACACCTACACACATACATACACACACATACACACAACTACCCACACATTCATGTCTGCACACAGAAACAAACACATATGCCGACATATACACACATACACACAACTACCCACACACTTATGCCAGCACACAGACATAAACACACATACCCCGTACACACAAACAACTTTTAAATTCTATTCTTTCTATTTTTTAAAAACAATGTCCTACATGCAAACGTAAGATAAGAGACAGAGATCAAAATTTAAAAAATTGCAACGCATTTTCAATGTTGTAATTAAATTTTCAACGTACGACATGTTTTTTCAACGTTTTAATAGTGTTGTATTTTGGCATGTTTTTTGTAAATGATTATAATTATTTTTTTGTAATCTTTTTTTTTTCATTTCCATTGCAGATTCACATCGAAAGAGAGAGATAGAGAGAAAGCAATGTTGAGAACATATTTTAAAACTCGTATTTATTCCGGAAACAGCAGCAAGATCAACTATAACGATGGTGTCATCAAACAACAGAAGAAACGATGTCCTTCTTCTCTTTTTGATTTGGCAAATCGTCGAATCGTTCAACTCTTACCGAATTTGAGACTCTCCGGTGCCGCATCTCTATTTTTTTTTCTACCTCATTTAAAACATCAAATGTGTCGTCGAACTGACGACGAAAAACGAATCGCTCGATTTCAGATCATGAATCCAAAATTGGAACGAGAAATTGACGCATACCTATGGAAACAATTAACGATCAATATTTTTGGTTCGACGAGCGTCGAAAAAGAACGAGAACGGCAATCTTCGAAAGTGACGGATCTAATACTACTACAAGACGGCTCTTGGAAATGCATTTTCCAAACATTGAAAAAAAGACGACTCGATGCGATCGCGAGAATACGATCTGCAATGCTTTCAAAAAAATTAACGAAAGTGATTCCGATTGCTGTTGTCGCATCGCAAAATGACGAAAGAGGGAAGAAACATAAAAAGAAGAGTAAAAAGGTCTGCGAAAAAAAAACCGACAAAAAACGAAAAGTTGTTTCGAAAAAAAAGGAAAGTAAAAAACCTAAACCGAAATATGATTTGACATCTTTGAGATCGAAATTGAGCAAAAAATGGAGAGGTAGACTAAACTAATATGATCGGTGAGTTGCCGATACAGAATGAAAAAAAAAATATTGTTCACGATGAATAAATATATTGATTCATAAACAAATGTATTGTGTTTATCATTTTTTTTAAAAAAAATACTTTTTAAACCAATATTGGATAAGGATATCTGTTTAAAACTTGTGAAAAATGAAAGTTAAATGTCTCTAAATGATGATTAATCGGTAAATAATATGTGAAGTTTTGTTGAAAAAATCTGAGTAGTTTTTAAAATACAGTGGATTTTGTATTTTTAAAGCGTAAATATTAGAACAACAAAAAACGCTCCTTGCGGACCAATTTTATTTTTAACTCAAATTTTTCTTTTTTTCTAGATGCATATTTCATATTTAAAGAAAACTTGGGGAGCAAAATTTCATTAACCACATTATTTTATTTAAAATGTGTCAAAAACTGAGTTTTTGTTAAAATTTTGAATTTTTTTGAAAAAATGTTGATAAAATTAGGATTTAAGCTTGATTTAAAAAAAAAAGAAATGAACATTTTGAACATTTTCTAACCAGTTTTCTTTTTTTTGTATCTCATGATCAGTCTGAAAAAAACTCGAAGTAATTAAACAAATTCTATTGCGCAAGGAGCGTTTGAAAGACACACATGAATTGAAATTTTACAATTTTGAGATATTTGCATTTAAAGGAAACATTTGTTTACAATACATAAACTATTACAAAAAGTGGTACAAAGAAATTAAAAAGGTAAAAGTAAAAGTGTTTAGCAACTTTGTTAGGTGTGACTAAGAATATTTAGCACTATGATAATTTAAAAACAATTGATTAAGTATGAGTAAGATAACGAGTACCAGAGCTGACTTAGACTCGAAAAATACCAAGTGCAAATCAATAAATTCATCAAGCTATTATAATCACTGAAATGATTTTTTTTTTTGATAAATGCATTATTCTAATTAAATCTACAAATATAAATATAGATATTTCATTATATTTCGCAATTTTGTTATAAAAATCCATGGAATATATAAACAAATATGTCATCGCTGGTTCAAAAAAGTACTCTTACTATGAAAAGTAACAAAAAATATAGGGTCTGGTGGGGTAAAGTGGTCATAAAATCGTAGGTTTTCAACTTAGGTGGATAATAAATACAATAAATTCTTTAAATACTTCAACTTTTTTTGTTATTATTTTACATTGCATTATTAAAGAACATGTACATTGAATTTCAGAAAAAAAAATATTGATTTAAGTAGTTTTATAACACTTTCATTTCCCTTTGTATTTACGACCACTTTACCCCATGGGGTGGGGGAAAGTGGTCATAGCATGGGGTAAAGTGGTCATAGTTAAAAACAGCTGCAAAACTGTTACAAATAACCCTATTATTTGTATATTTCGGTTATTTTTATAGTTACAAGTATATGTATGAGTATATGCGGGTATGCACGAGTATATACGTGTCGTGTAAACAAGAGTAAACATGTTCATATATGAATAAATACATTTATACATCAGATACATGCATGCATGTGCCTACTCAAGTATATTCGTGTATACACGAGCATATAAGCATGTATACGTGATTGCCCACAGGAGTGTATACGTGTCTTCACGAGTATATACGAGTTACGTGTATATGCGAATACGCGCAAAACGAACATCATTTGCGTGTTTGCACATGCATCTCGAGTATATGCGTGCATACCTGAGTTTCTGAGTATATACGTGTATAGTCGACGTATATACGCATATATAAGTGTACATAGATACACTACTGGCCATTAAAATTGATACAACAAGAAGAAATTGCCAGAATGAAGCTAAATTTTACACACGTGATAATAAGATTGACATTAGAAAGTGATTACAAAATTCAAGCAAATTGATCATTTATGGTTGGAAAAATCTCGAATAAATGGAGGTTTAAGTACGCTGTTAAGCCACCTCTAGCGTAAATGTACGATGTACTTGAAGCGAAACAATCGGGCATTGAGATATGACAGTCTCCTACGATATCCTGCGTCATCTCGTACCACAGTTGCTGTAAACGTGCCACTCATTCGATCAAACTCATACGTGTTAGCACTCACGACGGGGCTCCCAGGAACCATTTTTTAACATGACAATGCTCGATTCAACACAGCAAAGGTTTAAAAGGATTTCCTCTTCCACATTATCACTTTCTCTGGTCTGCGTGATGCTCTGTTCTGCGATTTGTGACTTGTCACAAATTGAGCATATCTGGGATCACTTGAGACGGTAAATAGGACAACCTGTAAGTTTGATCAAATTAGTGGCGCGTTTATAGCAACTGTGGTACGAGAAGACGTAAGACATCGTACGAAACTGCTGTACCTCAATGCTCGACCGTTTCGGTTCTTAAATTCCAACTAGAGGTGGCGCAACAGGGTACTTAAACCTCCATTCATGTGAGATTTTTCCAGTAATAAATGATCATTTTGCTTTCATTTTGTAATCGTTTTCTAGTGTCAATGTTGCCATCACGTGCTCATTCGATCAAACTCATACGTGTTAGCACTCACGACGGGGCTCCCAGGAACCATTTTTTAACATGACAATGCTCGATTCAACACAGCAAAGGTTTAAAAGGATTTCCTCTTCCACATTATCACTTTCTCTGGTCTGCGTGATGCTCTGTTCTGCGATTTGTGACTTGTCACAAATTGAGCATATCTGGGATCACTTGAGACGGTAAATAGGACAACCTGTAAGTTTGATCAAATTAGTGGCGCGTTTATAGCAACTGTGGTACGAGAAGACGTAAGACATCGTACGAAACTGCTGTACCTCAATGCTCGACCGTTTCGGTTCTTAAATTCCAACTAGAGGTGGCGCAACAGGGTACTTAAACCTCCATTCATGTGAGATTTTTCCAGTAATAAATGATCATTTTGCTTTCATTTTGTAATCGTTTTCTAGTGTCAATGTTGCCATCACGTGCTCATTCGATCAAACTCATACGTGTTAGCACTCACGACGGGGCTCCCAGGAACCATTTTTTAACATGACAATGCTCGATTCAACACAGCAAAGGTTTAAAAGGATTTCCTCTTCCACATTATCACTTTCTCTGGTCTGCGTGATGCTCTGTTCTGCGATTTGTGACTTGTCACAAATTGAGCATATCTGGGATCACTTGAGACGGTAAATAGGACAACCTGTAAGTTTGATCAAATTAGTGGCGCGTTTATAGCAACTGTGGTACGAGAAGACGTAAGACATCGTACGAAACTGCTGTACCTCAATGCTCGACCGTTTCGGTTCTTAAATTCCAACTAGAGGTGGCGCAACAGGGTACTTAAACCTCTATTCATGTGAGATTTTTCCAGTAATAAATGATCATTTTGCTTTCATTTTGTAATCGTTTTCTAGTGTCAATGTTGCCATCACGTGCTCATTCGATCAAACTCATACGTGTTAGCACTCACGACGGGGCTCCCAGGAACCATTTTTTAACATGACAATGCTCGATTCAACACAGCAAAGGTTTAAAAGGATTTCCTCTTCCACATTATCACTTTCTCTGGTCTGCGTGATGCTCTGTTCTGCGATTTGTGACTTGTCACAAATTGAGCATATCTGGGATCACTTGAGACGGTAAATAGGACAACAAAACAATACATATTAAGTGAAATTAATATTTAATTTATATCTGCCTTATACTTAAAGATTAAGTGATTTTAAAGGAACAATATTCGTTAAGCCTAATATTATGACCACTTTACCCCATCTTACTAAAATTGTTCTAAAAAATTATTCAAAATAGATTCAGCTAACTGATAATGAGTATGAGTTCTTGAGACATGTAGGAAACTTCCTGCGCAGTCAATCTGTTCATAATTCTAACAAACAAAATTTCCCAAGGAAGTTAAAAAAGGTGTTCATATTTTAAAAAAATTCATAATCACACAAAATATTTTTTTTTACCAAATAAAATTTTGCCAGTTGTAAAATTTTGTATTCAAAATGTAGTTTCTAAGTGCACTACTCTAAAATAAAATTTTCACATTCATTCGAACATTTATTTCTAAGGTATAGCCATTTATTTGAATTATGACCACTTTACCCCATTGACCACTTTCCCCCACCAGACCCTACTATTTTTTTAATTCTAGAAATTAACATGGAGATATGAACACAATTAATTAAAAATTGACATGTTCTACAAATGATTTATTAACACATACTGCAATTCTCGAGAATTCTCATTAACCTTACTACATGCACATACTTGCTGTTATAAATGTAGTTGAACATTTTGTTCCATATGCAATTAGTACTAACACATAAAAATATTAGGAATATTTAGGAATAATACATTAAAATAATCAAGCATGAAACATTATAGAAAACAGAAAAAATATTTCACACTAACTATATTTAGGCAGTAAATCAGGGTTTCAAAATATAAATCCACTTAAAATAAACTCAAAAAGCTCCTGCAGCATAAGTTACGCCTTCTTTATTTTTCTGGGATTTATTTGTTGCCTGTTTTTTGAATTTTTTGAATTTCGTTTTTGCTTGAACGCGTCAGATGAAATTTTTCTTTGCTGAAGGCATCTCCAATCATCTCGCTTTACAGCTATCTTGTTTGCCATCCTAGTGTTTGATTCGCCTTACTTATGTTCAATCGCAAGCGTGTTCACATAACCAAGATTGTATTCTTTGATTGCTGAAGTGGCCGCAATTTCCAGCCTCTTTTTGGATACAAACACTTCTTTAGGGCATTTCCTCCAAATAAGGCTGTGCAGGCTTTCATTTGCATTTTGTGTTGCTACAGATAGACATCTTTGCAACAAATCATCAGAAGCAAGTCGTTGATAAACTGGTAAGATTTTTTCTACAACTTGCTCTGATAATTGTGTTTTCATTGAATTATGGCTCTTGGGTTTTCTTTTATTCGCAATAGCTCTTTGGTAAAAACACCATGATTTTGGGCCTGTGGGACACTTACTGTGCTGCGGTTTCTTATCAGTAGATTTGCAATGATATAAAGTGGCATATATGGCCTTTTTCATAGCGGACATATCAGGTGCATTATCTTTTATTGCTTTTCTATAGAAATTTTGTAGCTTAACAATTTTTTCCTGTGTTAAGCTCCCCGGCCTTTGACCGCCAAGAGTGAGCTTTTTCGTTTTCCACTCGCTTACTTTGTTTCGCAGTGCAGTTCCTAACCGTTTAGCGACGTGGTTCACACACTCTTCTTTGGAAATTTCAACCGAGTCATATATTTTCTGTTCATTCAAATACGAATGGGTTTTTGAATCTCCATCGCATAAAATTGATGTGTAGCGCATCTTGTTGTGAGACACAGATCGTGTCCACATTCGATATGCATGCAGCATATCCATGCTGCCAGAGGTTCCTGTGAAGTTTTTTTGGCATTCGCTTTTGTGACCTTCTCGCCACACATCATATTCGGCAGAGTCCTCTCCTAGATCACGAGCTGCAATTGTGCATGTGTGGCAATATTTTTTGAGAGCACCTCGAAATCAATTACTATGCCAGTCAATATATCGATCACAGCAAAAACACCCAAGTTTGACGTGTGGCCTCTCTTTTGCCAGGTGCCGTCATATGAGACGCCAATATCAATCAACTCGGCATTCACATTTTGTGGGACAGCATCGCTGTGTACCATCCAAACAGCTTCATGCGAAATGCGCAGCATCTCGGCTTTGATGGATTTGTTTTCGTGGTAAGCATTATCCAGGCATTTTGAAAATGTTTTTTGAATCCATTGCTGGCATGTTCATCAACATAGAAAATGTTTCCATAGCACCAAACCCATGGAGCTAGTATCGAGGGGAGATGGCATCGTACGGCGGGAGGACCTGCCAACCGGCAACCCTACAGAGGCTTGTTTGTGCTTATGAGGCCGATGTGACAAGCTGACAAGCGCTTCTGCTGACTGTTTGATACGAGCTCTTTCGCATATCTTCTGGAAAATTAAATTAATTCATCATTTAATATGGCAATTTGCTGCGTTGTAGGTTGTCACAAAAGATCGGATGTTGCTGGATCAAAGATAGTTTTCATGCATTATTAATGCAGAAATCTACATTCTGAATGTTTTTGCCATCAAATCATGAATGTAATTTTGAATAATAGACTTAAAAGATTAAAGGCTCTCTGCAGGTGATAATTGCTGAAAAATTAGCTTAACAAACCTAATTTATTCTTTAAATTTTTGTTATGCTTTTGACCAGTATAGTTTTTATCATTCACTATTGATGTATGTACATATTATAGTCCATTGTCCAAATGTATAAATATATTTGATTGGTTATTATTTCTTGAAATGTATTTATTTATGAATAAAAAATTTTTTTAGTGCGTTTCTTTATTGCAAAACAGAAAAAAAAATGTATGTATTGAAACATTTTTTTAAATTTTATATCCACGCAGGCCGGTCATTTCAAAGTTTTCTGGCGCTTGGGCCAAAACACAGCAAATCCCCCTCTTACATTGAATGCTGTAATATTCGAAAAGTTGCCCCCCCCCCCCCCCTAATTGACGGGCCTATATTCACAAGATTCTTTTATTTGAAAGGAACAATGTTATACTGATCATAATTTTCATACACCCCCACACATAAAAATTTCAATGAAATTTAGTAAAATAATAATTTTGATGCTGACACATTTTTTATTTTAGCTATAAAGTAAGCTACAGTGGTTCTCAAAAGTGTTCGTACACTTTGAAATTTTTTAGTAAAACCAAAATAACTCGAAACTGAATTCGAATATGAAGTATAATATTTTTTCACATGATTCCTATATCATTCTAAATACAACCCATTGGTTTTTTCAAAATATTGACGGATTTTTTTTCGAAATGGGTCAGAAAACGAAGAGACAGAGAAATAACACGCCACAAAAGTCATCGTACACTCAAATATTTTCGAATAAATTCATGATTAAAATTATCATATGTCGTTTTATTAATATTTTTGCATTGTGTTGACCCTTATAAGTCATTAGGCTTTAATTTTTTGTTTATTTATTCCTTAATATTGTGCTTATTACTGTAAAAAGACTGGTATTCGTAAAAAAGAGCAAACACCATTCAAAGTTTGAATTTTTTTCCCACAGTAGTGGTAAATTGGTTTGAAATGTCTCTAAATTAGTTAATTTATTTGGTTGTATAGTAAAGTGCTCGATAAAATGCATTAAAGAAAGGAATCGGACCGAAAACAAGGTAAGAAAAGGTCAACCGGCAAAGTTGACAAAACGTGGTCGGAGATTTAAAGTTAAAAAAATTATGAAAAAATACACATTTGAGTGTTGTAAAAGTTTCTGCAGAGTTAAATGAAACATTTTACATTTAATTTTCACCTAAAATTGATCGCCAAGTTCTCTGATTAGCTGGAATAAATGGGACCTCTTCCCGCAGAAATTTTCTTTGTCGTGCGTAAAACAGAAAGCTTACGCTTTTCGTCGCAAAATCAATGATAAATAAGCTAAAATCATTTTAGATTCATGTCTTACTTACAGATAAACATTAATTTAACATTTTTGGTTAAATTGTTGTATAATTGTAAGTAGAAGAAAAAAATTAGGAACTTAATCTTAAGAACTTATTTGGATCAGTTTATCAGGACGGTGGAGGTGTTCTAGCGTGAGGGTGCATATCAGCATCAGGACTTGGTAGTTTGTAATTTTTTGATGAAATAATGAATCATGCTGTTCCTTTAAATATTTTAAAAACCAATTTTGAACTCTTAGCCAAAAATTTGGTTATTGGAAACAACTTCGTTTTTTATCAAGATAACGATAAGAAGCACACGGTTTTCAACGTTTGCGTCTAGTGCCTCGAAAATTGTCCTTAAGTTTAGAAAATACTCTCTTATTCTCCAGATTTTAACTTAATGTAACGTATTTAGAGATATCTGGAGGCTAGATTACGAAAATAGGGCTTTAAGACAAAAATAGAGTTAGAAACAGTGAGACTCGAAGTGTGGTTGAACACTTACTCAGAAATTACGCAAAAAAAAAGAAAGAAAAAGAATGAAATCTGTTCCCAGACGTTTAAAAGGTGTTATGAATACTGTATGATATTCTACTAATTAATAACTTAATCAAAAGTTAGATTATTCAATAGTATATAGACATTTTATAAAGTGTACGAAGACTTTTGTGAGATAAAATTTCCGGCACTTTTTGGTTTTTGATTTTTAAAAAATTAAGTTTTAATATTTTTTAAAAACTTTTCATGTAGTTTTGTTAAAAATTGATCATAGATTTTATAATTAAATACCTATTCCGAAATATTAATTCTAACCAATGGATTGGGGCCTATTTCGTTGAAAGTCGTAGGTGTACGAAGACTTTTGGGAGCCACTGTATATACATAGTACTATATGAATTGTTGTTGAAAGATTTAAAAAGTAAAAAAAAACTTGTAAAAAGTCAGAAAATCATTGATCGGGAGCTCTCAGATCAAATAAGTATGCTCTGTGAAAATACTCAATTTTAATAATTAAATAGCCTCCAATGTTGGTCATTTTTAAATGAGGCCATTTGGATATTATGGTAAAATGATTTTTCCCATCAGTTGGAAAATTAAAATAAATTTAGAAAAGATACAAGCTAGGAAAGTTTGACAAATTCTCGTAGAAAAGCATTGAGCACCCGATTTGCCTGTGCCGATGAGAAAGAGCGAGGCATGGCAGGAAAAGGCAACCCGGATTCATTTGATCTTCGCCGCCGCGCCATCTCCCCTCGATATTAGCTCCATGCACCAAACCCTTTGTCAATGTCCAGAAATGCACGAACAAGGCGATTGTTGATACAGAATGTGCTGCTTGTCAATTCACGGGGGTTTGAAAACACAGAACCAAAACTTTTGTTGCAACTTTTGCAAATAAGTTCAATTTTCTGAGCGTATCCATAGGATTGATGCTGAAGGACATCCAAAGAATTTTCACCACAGTCATTGCAAGGTATATTTTGCAACAGAGTAGCAAACATACTGCTGCACATAAAAAAGTAATCACAGTTGAATGATTGTTCTGCGTTCATGTCTTCAGGAACATGAGTTGAAACAAGAGGTTCTGATTCAACAGAAATATCCAGTCCTTCATTGATGGTATTTTGTTCCTTTTTAGAAAACTTCTTTTTTTGCAGATTAGCAATAGATGCAGCTCGTCGTTTAGATGGTCGACATTTGGGTTTTCTGTAGCGAGAACTCAATAGATCCATATCTTATTGTAAAAAAACTAATTAATAACAAATAAAGTGAAGCAAAACTTCCTTACTTAAATAAATAAATGATAAATTAGCTCTGAAAAGAGCTGCTTTTGTGTTCAAAAGAAACGTAAACGCTAAATTTGAAAATGGATGTGATGTAGCAAGAAACGCTAAGATTCGAATCAAAACAAAGATTAAAACTCTGAACACAGTTACAGTTAACTTAATAATGACAGAAGAAGTAGAAAGTAAATTATCAATGGCTTCACCACTAGCATTGAACAAAAAAAAATCTGATAATTAGTACTGAGAAGCGATTCACGTAGCTGGCAAGTGGCCAACTGTCAAAATCAGCTGTTTAAATCGGTAAACAAAAGCGCAGAGTTAAAAGTGACCCTGACAGAACAGCTTATAACTTCAGTAAAAAATAGTCCGAATTGAAAAAATTTTTTTGCTATGAATAACACACAGTTTAGAGATTAATATTAAGAGAAAAATGAAAAATCAAAATTTTGGTCAATTTTTCGCTTTTTAAGACTCCATTGTAGCCTTAACTCCTTAAGACCGAAGCCGGCCCTATACGGCTTTGTAACTTAGATCCGAGTCCGCCCGTACCCGGCCGAGTTCTGCGAATTCAGGGGTGGTGGGTAGAAGAAGACACCCTACTGCGAGACCTCCCCGAAGAAGACCCTTTCTTCTAGCCGATAGCTATTTAGCAAGTGATAGCGACAACTGCATGAATGGGGAGCTGCTAATGACTTGATGTCGCTTGGCTTCCTCAAAAAATGAGAAAAGATGAATGCGTTGTACGATTTCGTTTCAATTTCCTCCACTTCTAATCCTCACTTTTTTGTACCACTTTTTTAAAAATAAATTATATTCTAGGATTTATAAATTAATGTTTTGTATAATTTTTATGATAATTCGTACAACATTAAAGCACAAACTTTGCAAATAACTGCATATACATGCTTCAGGTTTACAAGGAACCTCGAAACACGGGTGTGCAATTACTACTTGCAATATTTCGCCATCTATTAACCTTTTCTATTTTCATTATTTTTATTTTCAACCCAAATGTAATTATTTCTTTCCAGTTTTAGAAACTTAAAAGTATTACTCAGCAAATCAGAGCTTGGAAGGCATCTAAACAAAACAAATCTGCCCAGAGCTTTAACTTGCTCGTGAAAATATACTGCACCCCACCACACAACTGTTACCCAAACAGTAGCGCCCCACAAAAAGTGAGATAGGAGGTCATAATTCCATAAGGACTTAAAACACACATAACATGTAAAAATGTATGCATGGGTCAACCAACTCCAGTATTCAGGTCGCACGGGTGACTAAAGAAGATGCCTTAGATACTAGTTCTCTCAGAATGGTCAAAAGAAAAGAATTTTGTTACGATATTATACAATTTACAAACTTCCGTATTATCCACTTTACCTTTAGAGTTCAAAATTTTGAGTAAAGTGATACTTGCTAGCAATATAATATATATTTGCACTTATAAAAATTTAATCACAAAATAGCAGTTTCTAGTTTTCTTCTGAACAACATGTTATTCATTAATTTGGGAAATTCAGTCAGTTTGTCAACATGTAAATTCAGAACCATGATTTACAAAAAAAAAAAAAAAAAAAGTGAAAAATGACAATCTGCTTAAATCTTCAAAAACAGTTGTCTCTGAAGTGAGATAAACAGAAATTTCTAATGGCGCTAAGTCACATTGTAATATTCCTTTAACGATTGTAGTGAAACAAACACCAAAAAATCGGATTTAATTCTTTCCTAAATTCATTTAATCAATTTAAAAAGACATTATCTCTTGCTTTCAGTAGCACATCCCACAACTTTGTTTCCTTGAAAATTTAAATTAATTGTTAAATTCTTCAAACAAATTAAAGTACATATTTACTTCTGTATAAATGGCATTATTCAGGAAAACATCATCAGAATAAATTTTAGGGAATATTTTTTTAAATCATGTCATACAGCATTTTACTTACTGAAAAATATAAAGAAAATCTAAATCTGTGCTTCTACATCTGTTGCATTTACTTTTTTAGCACTAATTTAGAATTAATTGATTTTTTAAGAGAAAACAAATGTCACCTCCTTCCCCCAATATGAAATTGTTGTCAATAATAATTAAGCGATTTCAGAGTTGCATCAAAACAAGAAAACTTTCGTTCAGTACAGATTTATCTGTCTTGCATTTCTATGTTAAAAAGTTGTATGCTCTCATCTTTATCATATTCGATTAGCTAGTTATATACGATAACCATGGCAACTTGTGTGTTTGTGGGTTGGAGGGGCGGGGGGCAATTTTACCTTACTTTCAAAAGTAAAGGGGCCTTGCCCTCTCACTTTTCAGAGTTAAAAATTAACAATCGACTGAAAAATTATTTCTACTCGGATTGATTTTACGTATTAATTTATTTTGCGGGAATAAAACCAAAAAACTCCAAAAAAAAAAACTGAATTTTTCTTATGTTATTTCATTGGAATGAAGATTATAATTGGAAGAGTTCATGGCCGGATTTGGAAGTGTGGAGGCCCCGGGGCAAACGAAGGAGTGGAGGCCCCTAATCAGGGTTCGAAAAGATTATCATATTTTCGAAAATATCCGATACTTTGATATACAGTAGAAGACCATTATAACGCCGACCTATATAACGCAATTTTCTATAAACCGTACAACCTTCCAGAAGTAAACAATAGGTTTTGAAGTTAAAAAAATACCTCTTTTTTGTTATGCAAACATAAAAATTGTTATTTTGAAACAGTTTTTCATCTTTCCATCTTAATCCAAAGCTTTTAAATGGAAATTAGTACCCCCCTTACAGTAAACAGAAAATACCAGATGGCTCTTGCAAATGCAGCTGTTATGCAAACCAAGAAGCTAGCAGAAGTGCAGGATAATGCACTTTCGTTTGATTGTGAAACATATTTATTTGTGAATAACTAATTGTAATGTTGGTGCTTTAATACTCATTGCAGATAAAACTCATTCTGAAGTGCTAATATAAAGACATATTCTGAACTTTAGTTTCAAAATTTGTGAAATGACCTATATAACGCAAAAGCTCTGGTCCCAAGGAGTCCGTTATAATGGTCTTCTACTGTATATCCGAATATTTTGATATATATGCACATATCCGATATTTTCGACCCGTGAAAGCTAGGATATTTTGTAAAAATTTTATAGTGGAGGCCCCGGGGCAGTGGCCCCGCCTGCCCTCCACTAAATCCGGCTCTGGAAGAGTTAGTCTACGGTGGCTATTCATCCCATATTTTGACGCCAAACTCCATTTTTATCTGTCATTTAATAAGTAATGTCAAAATCCAATTACATAGACTAGTTTTATTTTAAAAAAGAAAAAAAGGGGGGAAATAAATAAGATTTCGTGGCTTCCCCACTAAGCATTCTCTTAACCCCCGTTTTTTGAGGAAACGATTTTTTTTTTTTTTCATTATTACTCTTGAAAAATTATCTTTCTATTATTTTCTTTTAAATTTCCTTTTTTTTTTCTCCTGACTGGGATAGCTTTTATTACTTGTCCGTAGTATACTCAGAAATGGAAAAGAGATAGGGGTGCAATTTCTTCCAAATGTTTGAAAATAGTTTCAGAAACATTCTTTCAGTAATTATTCTCATCAGTTTGTGCAAATGGAATTGATTGAAATTGGAAAATTTAAATTATTGCATAATAAATCTTAAGCTTGTGCTTGAACTGTAATGTTCTTATTTATGATTAATATCATCTACGCGTTGAAGGCGGCTAATATATGTGTATAAGATATATTAAGATTTACAATCAATATGCGAAAGTTAAGGGATTTGGGAATCAACCCGGCAAACCTTCTCTCGCCATGCCCCTGTTACATATATTTTTTTCTGATTTTCTGTAACTCTAAAATATGTCTCTTAAAAATCTAAAAAATATTTATATTTCTGAAAAAAGAATGTTTTATAATTTTATTATAGCCTCTTTCAATAACTTTATAAAAAAGGAAAACATGTATTAAAAAGAACTATATGTTTTATAATTTATGATTCTGCAGAAGAATAAAAGTTATTGGCTGTGCTCAAACTTTTTTAATCAATCGAAATCGGAAGAAATGTTTCCAAAAACTAAAAAACCGAACTTATTAGCAATATGGTTAGGAACTGATGGAAAGTCACGCTGTGAGACCACCTCAAAGATCCTTTCTTCCGACCGAAGTATTTTCAACTGATGGGACAAGTGACAGTGATGTACAATTCCCAATGGCAATACAACTACAAGGATTGATAGCTAATAACTTGTGAAGATGCCCGCATTTCGGGAGGAAGGGGGAAATGAAGAAACTTTTATATTCATTCTTTTTCATTCACGCGACTTGTTCTATTTTTTCCCTTTGAAATTCTTCATTCCGAAGTTGCTTTTGATTTTTGAATATTTTTTTTGCAATTCAGATGTTTTATTCCTAATTTTAAAACATCCCATGTGTCTATAGATCGCAGACAGCTGAACCAACATACGCGATAAACACTAGCCTAGGGAAATAGCGAAAAAGGCTGCACGCCTGAAGCGCGACAGCGATTAAGGTGACAGTTTACCACGCCTACTGCAATTAGTGCACACAAGAACTGACGAGATGCTGCCGATGGGGGGTCTCAGAGTGGACGATTCCATTTCCAAAATAGCTTGGTAGAAAAAGTCAGGACCTAACTATAGTAAAAAATTCCCCCCTTCCCGGTCTTAAAGAGTTAAACCAATATTGGATAAGGATATCTGTTTAAAACTTGTGGAAAATGAAAGTTAAATGTCTCTAAATGATGATTAATCGGTAAATAATAGCTGATATTTGTTTTATAAACTGTTTACATGTTTTTACACATGTCAAACCTTGAGGTAATGGATTATTATCTTGAGAACTTGAGGAAAATGAAAGTTAAATATATCTAAATGATAATTAATCGGTAAATAATAGCTGTTTCCGCTACGAGTTGTATGTTTTACACATGCCAAACCTTGAAGTAATGGATTATTATCTTGGGAACTTGGAGGAAAATGAAAGTGAAATATATCTAAATGATGATTAATTGGAAAATAATAGCCGTCATTTATTTTTTGTATAATAACAAGATTACATGTTTCGCGCGAGTCAATTATTATTATTGGTATTCTGTTTGAACGTTGCTATTTATCTCAATTAGAAAAAAAAGTAGCCGTTTCTGCTACGGGTTTTACACATGTCAAAGCTCTAACAAGATTATCTTTAAAAAAAAAAAGTTAGAAACCTTGAGGTAATGGATTATTATCTTGGGAACTTGAGGAAAATGAAAGTTAAATAGATCTAAATGATGATTAATTGGAAAATAATAGCTGTCATTTTGGTTTTTTTCGCTACGGGTTACATGTTTCGCGCAAATCCATTATTGTAATTGGTATTCTGTTGAAAGCTGCTATCAAGTTGAGGTAATGGATGATCTTGGGAACTTGTGAAAAATGAAAGTGAAATAGATCTAAATGATGATTAATTGGAAAATAATAGCTGTTTTTTTCGCTACGGGTTACATGTTTCGCGCAAATCAATTATTATAATTGGTATTCTGTTGAAAAAGCTGCTATCAAGTTGAGGTAATGGAAGATCTTGGGAACTTGTGTTGAAAATGAAAGTTCAATATATATCTAAATGATGATTAATTGGAAAATAATAGCTGTTTTTTTCGCTACGGGATTTGGAAATGGAAACTTTGAACAGAGGAAAGAGATTTAAAGGTTGCAGACCTTGACGAATGTATCAATTTTTTTTATAGACCTCGACAAATGTATCATTTCGCGACCTCGAGAAAATGTTAAAAAATATCGATAAACACTCGTGGACGGGAGATTCGCACTATGCATTACAAATCTTAGCTGGTCGCATTTCCAATATTGCCTTTGAAATTATCACTAAATTAATTGTAATTTGAAAATTATATTTATAAAAATAAATACTCAAATTTTTATCTTTGAATTCGATCCGATATGAAGTTTCAATTCAATGCTGTGAAATCACATTTCAAAAAAAAAAAAAAAAAAAAAAAAAAAAAAAAAAAAAAAAATATATATATATATATATATATATATATATATATTTTTTTTTTTTTTTTTTTTTTTTTTTAATGTAGTTGCACGTTTCTGAAGGCTAAGAACGACACAAAGTATAAAGATCGTTAGTTTTTGAAAAAATACGGTCATATTATTCAACAGATTGATTCTATCGGGCAATATGGCCGATCAATGTGTGAAAAACAATTGCAAAACGATTCCGAAAATAAAACCGATTATCATGCCCCAATCGCAGTGTTCATCTTGCTGCGAAAACTTGGGAAATTACTATCATGTATTAGATTGCGAACACGAGTTTCATTACAAATGTTTGTCTAGAAAAAAACAATGTCCTACATGCAAACGTAAGATAAGAGACAGAGATCAAAATTTAATTCGAAGCAAAAATTGCAAATACTAATTTAGAAAAAAAAAAAAAAAAAAAAAAAAAATATATATATATATATATATATATATATATATATATATATATATATATATATATATATATATATTTTTTTTTTTTTTTTTTTTTTTTTTGAAGGTTGTATGTCTCGTTCCGTTTTTCATTTTGCTGACCCTGGTTATATCTCGGGTATATATAAAAACTTTCGTTTCGTGTTTTTATATATATTTCAAATCGTTCTCTTATCGGTTTTTGTTGCATGCTCGCAATCTATTTGTTTCTATTATAAAACATTTAAAAAATAAAAAGAATCAATCGTCATGTCATTATTATCTCCTCCTCGACAACAAGACGAACAAAAAAAAGAGACTGTTACGTGTAATTTTTTGAAATCTATCCTGCTCGGCAAAGACGATGATGATAATAATTATCGAACGACGATGGATCCTTTCGTGAATCAAAATCAACCGATGGAAAGTGATGCTTCGCTAGAACAACAATACGAGAGGTTCGGCGGACTCTTTTCACCGGTTCAACAGAACAACAACAACAACAAAGATAACGTTGCAAATGCAACGGTTTTACTAGAAAAAAAAGATGTTTTAAAAAATGACAACGACAATGATTTAAAATACCATCGTTATTCGCGATACGAATCTTTTAAAAAAAGACGCAATACGATCGTCTTGGATTGTGAGAGGTGCTGCGAAAAAATACCAGTCAGAAATTTCGAAAATCATTACAAGAGACGACACGGAGATGACGCGAATCCTCTACTCTGTTGCGTTTGGTGCGACGGACGATACTCTTGGAATCGAAATATGAAAATGAAACACGCGCTTCATCTCTTGAACTGTTTCAAACGAAAAGTATCGGATCATTCTTCATCATCTCTATCACCATCATCATCAGAACACGATTGTCGTTATCGGAATTTGTTGATGCGATACGTGGAAAAGAGAACGGCGGAATATGTCAACGATATCAATTCGTTGACGACTTTAGCAGAATACATCGATTCGATGAAAATGAAAAAAATTGAAACGATGCACGGAATGATTACGAACAACAATATCGAATCGAAAGATGAATAACGATTTTTTTTACAATCCAATATAAGATGGAGATGTAAAAGTTGTACCACTTTACAATTTTGCGTAAAACACATTGAAAAAAAAAAAAAAAAAAAAAAAAAAAAAAAATATATATATATATATATATATATATATATATATATATATATATATATATATATATATATATATATATATATATATATATATATATATATATATATATATATATATATATTTTTTTTTTTTTTTTTTTTTTTAAGCATAAATCTTAATATTTTATTGCGATCTATCGATTTTCCAATGAAACATTTTAACAACATACTGTTGTTTTCTTTACATCCTGTTTGACAAAAGTTATCTCGTCATCTTTCAAATAAACGCAGTTACACCTCACGTTTGACCTCGATTATTCATTCTCGCACTCCTATCTCGTCATATTTCAAATGAACGCAGTAACGCTTCATGTTCGACCTCGATTATTCATTCCTACATTCTTATCACGTCATCTCTCAAAAAAAAAAACGCATTTGCTTCGTGTTTGACCTCGACATTTCCTTAGCACGTGTACTCGCCGTGATCGATTGCAATCTTATCACGTCATCTCTCAAATTACGCATTTGCTTCGCGTTTGACCTCGACATTTCCTTAGCACGTGATCTCTTTCTTAGGTCATGTGATCGTTATCGGTACGGTATATATACACGCAGGAGATACAAGAGTTTCATTCAGTCGAATATCTTTCGTTGCACCAAATGTCTTTGTCACGGTATATGCCCCTCACCATGTTGGTCAGAAGAAATGTCGATTTTCACCGAGAGAAAGCCGTGCATTTTTTTCAGTCTCTCAAGAATCGTGATGTTTCGAAAATGTGTCGAGCTACACGCGGATTGTATACGTCGACGTATTTGTTGAATCATCTCGACATATGCGTGTTTGACAGTGATGAATTCCGAGATTTTGACCATAAAATGAAAGAGTGGCGTGAAGAAGTGATATTTGTGCCTACGAAAGAAGACGGCGTAAAAGATTGCTGCATTTGTATCGACTCGCTGGACGACGACGACGGAGGAAAGGAATTCGTTCGTCTGATGTGCAAGCACGAATATCACGAGAAGTGTTTGTACAAATTGTGCTCGAAGGGGAACCGAACCTGCCCGCAGTGTCAAAGTCTTATCGAACCAACTTTTTTGATTTACGAGAACACTTCTACATGGTATAGAGAACTTTGTATACTTCGCAATGTGATGACGACTCTTAAAGAAAAGTTTTTATATTTTATTGAAAAAGAAGGATGTATTCAGATGAGCGGTGAAGCTGACGACGAAATCGAGTGGATAGTAAAGGAAACCCTGACAACATTGATGTGAAGTTTTTTGTATGTATGTATGTATGTATATATATATAAATATATATGAAAATAATAAAAATAATTGAAAACAAATTATTTAGAGTTTATATTTCGTTATATTATAGAGATGAAAAAAGTACGCTTTGATAATTGTATTGTCATATTTCATATTACACGTGAAAATCCTATAAACGAAAGAGAACTTGATAAAATTCGATTTAAGATGAGAATTTTAAACTTTGAAAAATATGGGTTGTAAAAAAACAGTAACTTTTTATTCAATTACGTTTATATAATACAAAAATTTTGCGTAAGACACATTTTTTTTTTTTTTTTTTTTTTTTTTTTTTTTCGCAAATTTCTGTATTATATATAGACGTGTCTTTTGAAATTCGTAAAAATTTAAAAATTGTTTTCTTAACCATGGAAACAATTCACGATACAACGGTTAAATGTGACGAAATGACCGAAGAATGCAAAAATACAACGGTTAAAGGTGACGATACGAGTGAAGAACGTAAAGATATGAGCGAAGAACGTAAAGATATGAGCGAAGAACGTAAAGATATGAGCGAAGAACGTAAAGATATGAGCAAAGAAACGGAAATTATTTTTTTGGACAATACAATTGATGCATTGACAGAGCTAATTGAATCGGATAAAGAAAAACAAATACGAAAATGTACGACGAAACAAAAACGACGATTTACGATTTGAAAAAAATATGCTGAAAAAAATATGTTGAAAATATATCTACAACATTGAAAAAAAAAAAAAAAAAAAAAAAAAAAAAAATATATATATATATATATATATATATATATATATATATATATATATATATATATCTATATATATATTTTTTTTTTTTTTTTTTTTTCAATGTTGTGATCCTTGATATTTATAATGAAACGTATCGTTACGTTAAAAAAATATTGTTACCCACAAAAAGGTTTGAAGGAGAGAGGATTAAAAAAAAACCAATATCATGATTACTTCGGGGATATGTTATTTTTTGCAAATATTTCTCGCAATTTTATTAATTTTTAATCGTCCTCTCATTTACGATTTAATCGACGATTTTAATACCATTCATCTTTTTATGAGAGGAATCACTAAAATAGCTGTCATTTCGTGTTTCGTCCTTTTATGTATCATGATAAATCGTCCCGAAAAATTTCAGTTGCAAATTTATTTGTCTTCCAATATTCCGTATTTCGAAGAAGGAAAAAACTGATTGATTAGGACGTTGTGTAATGTAATTTATCGAAAAAATATATTACAGAATCTTTGTTGGATTTGGACGTTGGAGCCTATGTATTCGTATTGAAATTTTTACTATTACTTAAATAACAAAAAAAAAAAAAAAAAAATATATATATATATATATATATATATATATATATATATATATATTTTTTTTTTTTTTTTTTTTTTTTTTTTTTTTTTTTTTTACTCTGATCAAAACCCGAAGAAGAGAGTGTGTATGTATTTTGTTATATTATTAAAGTCGGAAATATATATATGTACGATATGGAAAATAATGATATTTTCAATTCACGTTCATCTTATCGACAACCTTTGCAATTTTTAGATAGCGTTCCAGGAATCGTAGCTATGAATGCCGACGGACCCAGAGGATATACCATGACTAATGGATCTGCGTACATTTCTAGAGATATTTTTATAGATCAGGCTCTTTTTTTCAAAGATTTATCGCGATTGAAAATCAAAAATGTTTACGCAGTCGATTCGTACACGTACGAATTTTTTTTTTTAAATCCTGTATCCGAGAAACGTACCTGTTACCGTTAAATTTAATAAAAAATGTCAGTTGTCCGTTGTGTATGCGATCCGATTGTCATCGATTCATGGCGGTTCGAGGATTACAGACGCTCGTGTCTTATCGCGTGTCGAATATCCCCCATTTCAGTACGGTAGTTTTACGAAATAATATGAAAGAAACGCGGGACGTGGAGAATCTCTTGGAACGAATGAATATCGGTTAAATATCCAATATTGGCTCCAAAAATGTTTTTTTTTTAAAACGAAAAATATACATATATAATTGATACGATACATATAAATGATACAATACAATTTTTTGTTTTTTTTTTTTGTTAAATTAACGAAGGCATCAGTTCATGACAGTCTAAAAAAATTCCATACTTTCCAAAATCTTGGAATAAATCGTCCACGTCAAAATCATATTTTTCGATTTCTAACGCTTTGATACATTTTTGGATATCGTTCGTGGTCGTCATCAGAGTATTAGTAGTGGACCAATTTTTCCCGAGTTTAGTCCACATCCAAAAATGCATCGCCGTTATATTTTCCATAGAGCAAACAAAAGGTTCTTTTTCTTCTTCGCGCTGATGAAATTCACATTGCGGTAATCCATACAGTTCAGAGTGATTCAAAAGAGAAAGTTCACCATACCTTCTGTTTATTTCACCGATGGAATCTGGATATTCGTAGTCTTTTAAATCTATGAAAGGAATGTTTAACCGTTTTAAAATGTTTTGGATTCCGGATGAAGAACGGCACGCAATCACACTGTTGGATGTCGATAAATCATTTTCCATCGGGAACCATTTTTTGATGACACGATCGACATCTTCCGGTCCGATGGGTTTCTCTCCTTTCGAAGGTAATATCGACAATCCTTCGATATTTAACGTGGACAACAACAACTCCGAGCAGCCGCCGAGAAGAAGAAGAGGTTCGACGATCGATTTCAAGTCGACGAGATGATGACAAGATGCGAAATAGCCTTTACATTTCATCAATGAAAGTTCTCGAGGAACGAAATTGTTCTCGGAATCAAAAACTCCATTCGCATCGATAATTCCAACCACATTATGAAAATTTTGGAACATGTCGACGTTGGTATACATGGTGCTGTGAGAGAGAGAAAAAGAATCTATTCCATGATATACGCAAACATTTATATCAATCAACCGATCGTGGGAACGAGATGGCCATCATCACGAAATGCCGCAAGGGCTAGCGCGTGATCGAGTGAAATGCGTGTCGGGAAAAAAAACGAATCACGAGATCAGCGCGTGATGAAATCAACCGATCGTGGGAACGAGAAGGTCATCATCACGAGACGACCACGAAATGCCGCAAGGGCTAGCGCGTGATGAAACAATGGCAGGGATAGCGCGTGATCGAGTGAAGTGCGTGTCGGGAGAAAAAAAAAACGGATCACGAGATCAGCGCGTGATGAAATCAACCGATCGTGGGAACGAGAAGGCAGGCCACGAGATAGACCACGAGGATACCACGAGGTCAACGCGTGATCGACGCGATATAAAAGAGCAGCTTGAATTGGAAAGGAACACACATCTCTTCTTCTTTGACTGTTGCTGTTGCTGTTGCGTGTACTACTGCAAAAAAAAAACGATATGTCTGATTACGGCGTATTTGCTTTCATTGATGCTAAAGGATTCTATTGTGCTGGAAAATACCGATTTCGCGAAATAGCTATGATTTCGATTGACGGAGAAGTCGTTGAACATTTCACCATCGATCTGGAGAAAGAAATGAGGTTCGAATGGCTGACGCACGGTGATTTCCGTACGGTGTACCATCAGCTGGACCCTGAAGACGAGATGACGTTCTATGCCGACCGGAAGAAGGAAGGAGATATCCTGGTGCCTTACGCGGACATCAGGTACATCATCTCCCTCTTTTTCATAAGGAACTCGTCTGAAGGGAAGATACATTGGGCCTGCGGGAATAACGAGTTGAAAGTACTCTTGGAGGACATGAACCAGCGGTTTGTCGACGTAAAAGTTCTGCAGATGCCGACCATAGAAGTGATACTGCAATTGTTTTCGAGGCATCTCGTTATAGACAGTCAGTATCAAAAAATTGACGTACAAAAGTGCATAATACATAAAAAAAATACCGGTATTTACTCTCGGTGTGCTCTAGAGCATGTGCTGGCCTATAACTTTTTTTATAAAGCAGTATTAAAGAACATTGGACCGTGTAACGGTGACAGGAGAATGTAATAATAATTGTATGTATATATTTTATGTTATTCATTTATATATTTTTTGAAATTTTATGTATATATTCATCTATTCATCTCTATTTTTTTTTGGAAATTTATGTATATATTCATCTATATCTCTATTTTTTTTTGAAATTTATGTTATTCATTTATATTTGATATTATTCATTTATATTGTATGTTATGTATCTATATATTGTATATTATTCATTTATAATGTATGTTATTCATTTATATTTTATATTATTCATTTATATTGTATGTTATGCATATATATATTGTTTTTTTTAAAAAAAAAACTATAACCATTATTGGACTTGTATGTGATGATAACAACCTACTGTGATCTTTCGAGTTTGAAATGTAACATTTTAACAACTTAGTGTGATCTATCGATTTTTTAAACATAACTTATATATATATATATATAAAAAAACATACTGCAATATATTGAGTTTGAAATGTAACATTTTAACAACTTAGTGTGATCTATCGATTTTTAAACATAACTTTTATATATAAACATACTGGAATATATTGAGTTTGAAATGTAACATTTTAACAACTTAGTATGATCTATCGATAATAATACTTTTATAAAAGTATGATATAAATAAAAAAATTGACATGATATGATGTTTAATCTAACATTAACCTTATAATGTATGTATAAATATTAGGTTTAGGTGGTCTAAAAAAAAAATTCATTTCATTTTGTGCAGCTGCAATTTTTGTTTTGTTTTGTTTTGTGTAAATTTGACCTTCACGCTTACGCTCTTATCTCGTCACACACGTAACATCTTCCTTGCACGTGCACTAGTCGTGATCGATTAGATTAAATGCGTTTTGTTTCCTCCTTTTGCGAGTATAAAAGAAGCTCATCTCGTCTCGACTAATTCACTTTTCGTTCCGAGATTGAACAACTGTGACTCCAGAGCCTATAGAGAAAGAGAGAGAAAATGTCTTACAAGAGCTATAGAAATTTTATTAGCAGGCATTCTTGTAGAAAAACTGTGTGTACGCTATGCGAAAGCGTTGTTTCTTTCGGAGATTTTGAAAATCATCATAAATACAAGCATCGTTTGAATCCCTTGCAGAGATGTATGTATTGCAGGAGCTTTTGTTGGAATATCGGAAAAAAAATGCTTCAAGGGGAGCATTTGTTAAAATGCAGTCAACGCTACTTTAGACTGTACGAAAATGATTGGCGAGTCTTGCAGTTGATGGCTATAGACTATCCTTCTTCTTCTTCTTCTTCTTCTTCTACTGCTGCTGCTGCTATTACTGATACTACTACTACTACTACTACTACTTGTGATGCAGTCGTCGTTAAACCTGCTGCTCCCGTCATGGTATCTGCCGAACATCGTAAAAAAACGTTTCCGAATGAAATCCAAGTCTTGGAACGATCTCCGCCGTACGATGAGGAGGAATTTCAACACAGATTGATCATAGATAGCGATGTATTCTCGGCATCTTCTTCTCCTTCTCCTTCTTTCAAAGAGCGTGGTGTCGTCCCCGGAGTGATTGAATTTCCACCGACGCCATGCTGCAGTGTACAACCGGCAAAAAGTGACATCGAAGTCAACATTGAGCAGATCGAAATACGCGGTGACGAGAAAGAAGAAAGTTTACTAGAAACTTTACCTTCGACTCTTGTGCCACCAGCATCATCATCGGATCCGATGGATATTTCGACGCCGGGTGACGTGTTCAATAGCTACACGATGAAAATCAATTCGTCCAATCCGCTGAAAGCGACATTCTTTAAAGAATGTACGGACGGAACTTTGATGAAAGGACTGAAATTAAAACTGTCTAATGGTTTGAAATTTCATTTTAGTGTAGCTGATGACTATTTATATGTGTATTACTAATTGTTTTATATGTGTTTTACGAATTGTTTTATATGTGTTTTACGAATTGTTTTATATGTGTTTTACGAATTGTTTTATATGTGTTTTACGAATTGTTTTATATGTGTATTTTTTTAAAGAAAAAATGAAATGATTGTATGAATAAAATGAATGAATAAAAATATTTTTTTTTTAAAAATAAAGTGTCCAATATTGGTTCTTTAAATGAATATGTTCCAAAATATCTAGTATAGTTTCAGATTGATAGATGAATTACAGTGAATATGTTCCAAAATATCTAGTATAGTTTCAGATTGATAGATGAATTACAGTGAATATGTTCCAAAATATCTAGTATAGTTTCAGATAGATGAATTACAGTGAATATGTTCCAAAATATCTAGTATAGTTTCAGATTAATAGATGAATTACAGTGAATATATTCCAAACTATTTAGTTTAAATTAGATAATACAATTACCATGATCGAGACACTTCGGTTTTTGTTTACAATTACTTTTTTTAAACGGATATTTACAATAACCATAAATGTCTTTTTTTTTTTTAAAAAAAAACTGATCGTAAAAAAATATTCCATTCCTGCACAAGTCCGGTACTTTTTCATCGCAATATTTACATCCGAAATACGTTGGATCGCTACAGTAGCAAAGCGTTTTCGGAAATTCTTCAATGTTGGTTAAAATTTGTATCCCTCCGTGCTCTATATGCTGCACTGTTTCTTCTCTTTCGGTTCCATGATGCACTTTCCGCTGATACATATACATGTCCAATAATGGTTAGAGGTTATTTTTTTAGGGTCCCCTTTAAATTGCAATATCTCGAAATGGTATTTTTTAAACTAAATGTTTCCTTTTTTCTCAGAAACTAAATGTTCCTTTTTTCTCAGAAACTAAATGTTCCTTTTTTCTCAGAAACTAAATTGTGTTAGGCTTTGAAATTTTTACCACCTATTCCATACATCTAACTAATTTGAAACAATCGTATAATAAAGGATACGACGGTTCCATTTTAATTTAGACGATTTGCAATCCAAAATCATCAATGTTAAGCATCATTTAATTTGAAACAATCGTATAATAAAGGATACGACGGTTCCATTTTAATTTAGACGATTTGCAATCCGAAATCATCAATGCTAAGCATCATTTAATTTGAAACAATCGTATAATAAAGGATACGACGGTTCCATTTTAATTTAGACGATTTGAAATCCGAAATCATCAATGCTAAGCATCATTTAATTTGAAACAATCGTATAATAAAGGATATGACGCTTCCATTTTAATTTAGACGGTTTGCAATTCAAAATCATCGATGCTAAGTATCATTTAATTTGAAACGGTTCCATTTTAGTGTAAACAATTTTTACTATTGCTGAGAATCATCTCATTTAATCTGAAACAATCGTATAATAAAGGATACGACGGTTCCATTTTAATTTAAACGATTTGCAATCCAAAATTATCATTTAATTTCAAACACTCGTATAATAAAGGATACGACAGTTCCATTTTACTGTATCCAAGATCAATGCTGAGAATCATCTCATTTAATCTGAAACGATCGTATAATAAAGGATACGAGGGTTCTCTTTTTAATTTAACGATTTGCTATCCAAAGTAAATGTTAAAAAGGAATAATAACACTTGAAGAAATAAAACATATTATAATAAAGGATACTCCCCATTCGAATTCAATGTGATTTGATTTATTTCAATATTCATGTTTAAAAATACGACCATGTAATCCAATAATAAAAGGATGTAATGTAAAATGATGAAAAAAATACCATCTAATTTAATAATAAAGCATGTGATAAATTCTAAGTTAAAAATGTAATGCAAAATACCATCTAATTTAATAATAAAGGATGTGATAAATTCCAACTAAATTTCTCAAATTTTAGTCGAAAATCGACTAGTTTTAAAGTCTAAAATTATAAGAATATAATGAAAATTACGGTAATTCCTTAAAGCAAAAAAAAAAAAAAAAAAAAAAAAAAAAAAAAAAAATATATATATATATATATATATATATATATATATATATATATATATATATATATATAAATATCATCTAATTTAATAATAAAGCATGTGATAAATTCTAAGTTAAAAATGTAATGCAAAATACCATCTAATTTAATAATAAAGGATGTGATAAATTCCAACTAAATTTCTCAAATTTTAGTCGAAAATCGACTAGTTTTAAAGTCTAAAATTATAAAAATATAATGAAAATTACGGTAATTCCTTAAAGCAAAAAAAAAAAAAAAAAAAAAAAAAAAAAAAAAATATATATATATATATATATATATATATATATATTTTTTTTTTTTTTTTTTTTTTTTTTTTTTAAATGTAATTTTGTAATGTTTGCGTTTTAAAACTGAGAATCTTTGGATTGAAATCATCTTTTCAATTTTGTGTGCAAAAAAAAAAACAGTTAAATGTTCATCATGGATCAGTTTAACGCAAATTTTTTCCAAGTGCTTCGTTTAGTGGATAATTATTTCATTTTGTACGACTTATTCAACGCTTCATATGAGGGTGGAATCTCACATCGAATCATACATTTTTGTACGGTAGAAGTTATAAAAGTACTCGTCATATCGTTTCTCATTACAATTTTATTTTCCATACTTCCTTGGGGACTTCAAGCGAAAATCGGTTTCGAACCTGCTACCGAATAACTAGTCAAAATTTGAACCGAAATCAAGACTCGAGAGAAATTAATTATATTATATGGTAATGGCAGGATCTTTGCGTTTTTTAGATACCGTACCCGGGATAGTCGCGATCGGTGAAGGATATACCATCACCAACGGTTCCGCGTACATTTCGAGGGATCATTTCATCGATTGGATTGTTTTTGCTGAAGATTTATCGAGATTGAGAATCAAAATTATTTACGCAGTCGATTCGTACACTTACGATACCCTCTGTTCCAATTCGTTTATTATTATCTCCGTCCGAGAAATGATTCGATGGTTTTTATCTGCCGATGATTTTCTCAACATCCCTTGCGAATTGTGTCGGAAATCCAACTGTCATCGGTTTTTGGCGATTACGGGATTACGCGCGCTCGTACGATATAACGTCAGTCCCATTCCTCATTTCAGTACCCCCGTTTTGCGAAAAAGTAAAAATGAAACATGCGACGTGACGAATCTCATGGAACGAATGAATATCGAATAAATTCTTTTTTTTTCTCCAATATTGGCTCTCGAAAACATTTAAAAAAAAATTTTTTTATTGTAATAATAAAAAAGTTTACATGATGATACAAATTTGATTATAGATGACAAAAACAAAAACACATTTCAAAATTCTGGAAACAAATCGTCAAAATCAAAGTCATATTTTTTTCCAATTCAAAATCAGTCATTAAAAAAATATGATTCGTCGGTGGGTTCCCATCGTGACGACGATAACCAAAAAATGCATGGCCGCGATATATTCATTGGAACAGAAATGGATGGAGAATTCTTCGCCTTCTTCGTGAAAATCACAAGACGATGGAATGTTATTTATTTCCGCATGACGACGGACGGGTGATCGTCGAACGATATCGAGAATCGAACTCGGGAAAACCATAAATATTCCAAATTGATCAACGGAATGTTTAAACGTTTTTAAAATCACTTCGATGCCCGACGAAGCCCGACACGCGCCACCATTTTTCCCGGCGGGTGGTGATAGGAACGGAAAAGCGTCGAAAAATCTGCCACCATTTGGAGATGATATCTTCCACGTCTTCAAAGAGAACTGTTTTTTTGTTTTCTTGTTTGGAAGGTAATAGTGAGAGTCCTTCTATAGTGAAATTAGTCAAGTCTCCTGTATACTGTGTAAAAAACAGATGTCAAGTCCACCAAATAATGTATGAAATCAAACAATAATCCATCACATCTCATAATGGGGAAAACTCACGGGGATAGAAATTGAGTTTTGAATCGTATACTCCATGAGCGTCGATAATTCCTACAACGTTAGTCAAAGCGTGCATCGTGTGACGGTAGAGCTGCAAGATACAGAGAGAGAATGACGCTCGCGAAAGCTTGACCAAGTCGCGAGTCAAGGAAGAAGGAAGAAAAAAAAAACAGGACGTGAAATAACGATAGTGAAACATGTGATTGCGAGCGCGCGAGCGCGTGACAGGATGAATGGAGGAAACAGGAAGTGAGATAATGATAGTGAAACATGTGATTGCACGTGCGCGTGACAGGACGAATGAGGTGAGGTTGATTAGATAGGGGGAAAAAAAACGAGGTCGAATCGGAGTATAAATAGGGGAGCACGAAACATGATTTTTCATTCCAATCTCTCTCTCGCTCTCAAGTCTAGTTGTTGGTGCTCTCTCTCTCTCTGGTTGAGAAATGGAAGATTCGAGGATATTTGCATTGATCGATGGTAAAGGATTCCGTATTGGTGGAAAACTTTACTTTAGAGAGATAGCAATGACCACCATTGACGATATCGAGTACGACTATGACCATTTCACATTGGATTTGACAACGGCGTTGAAGACCACTCGACTGCTGAGAAAGGACTGCGCCTCCATTTTTTATTTACAAAATTACAGGGATGGCTTGTCACTCTACCCGCCAAAAAGAAAACCTGAAGAAAATGACCTCATGTTGCCAGAGTGGATTAATTACCGCTTAGCGTGCTTTCAGAGGAACGCCAAAGGAGTCAAGACTGTGTGGGGGTACAAAGGCCATAACAACGCCGTAAAAGACCTGTTGGATGCGATGGGATTTGAAAGTGTGAATATCGAAACGGTGGGGATGCCTCGAATCGACACTATCCACCAAATTTTTACAAAAAAATTAAGTGTGGAAAACGAACGAAAAAAATTGTGCATCAAAAAATGTGAGCTGCACAAGACTGTGTGTGGGTCGTACCGCTGTGCACTGGAGGATGTTTTAGCGTACCGCTTTTTTTTAAAATCTGTCATTTTGAAAAAAGGTAACTGTAATGGAGAGAGTACATATTATTATTTTTAAATGTACTTTTTTGACCATCATCTATCTGCAAAAACTCTACTACCCCGGAAAGGATTATCACTCTATTCCGGGAACAAAAAAAAACTGACCTCATACCGTTGTGGATCAAACTACTGCCTATCCTGCTTTCGGAGGAAAAAAGACTATGTGTGCGGTATAAAGGACAGAACTTTGCCGTCAAAACAAAGACCTGTTGGATGTGCAAAATGGGATTTGATAAAAAGTGTGAATATCGCACATCAAAGACTTGTAAGCTGCACAAGATTGTTTGTGTGGTTCATACCGTTGTGGATCAAACTACTGCCTATCCCGCTTTCGGAGAAGAAAAGACTATGTGTACTTTTGACCATCATCTATCTGCAAAAACTCTACTACCCCGGAAAGGATTATCACTCTATTCCGGGAACAAAAAAAAAAACTGACCTCATACCGTTGTGGATCAAACTACTGCCTATCCCGCTTTCGGAGAAGAAAAGACTATGTGTGCGGTATAAAGGACAGAACTTTGCCGTCAAAACAAAGACCTGTTGGATGTGCAAGATTGTTTGTGTGTGTGGATCAAACTACTGCCTATCCCGCTTTCGGAGAAGAAAAGACTATGTGTGCGGTATAAAGGACAGAACTTTGCCGTCAAAACAAAGAGCTGTTGGATGTGCAAAATGGGATTTGATAAAAAAGTGTGAATATCGAACAATGTGCGTCAAAGACTTGTAAGCTGCGCAAGATTGTTTGTGTGGTTCATACCGTTGTGGATCAAACTACTGCCTATCCCGCTTTCGGAGAAGAAAAGACTATGTGTGCGGTATAAAGGACAGAACTTTGCCGTCAAAACAAAGACCTGTTGGATGTGCAAGATTGTTTGTGTGAATATCGCACATCAAAGACTTGTAAGTTGCACAATATTGTTTGTGTGTTTCATACCGTTGTGGATCAAACTACTGCCTATCCCGCTTTCGGAGAAGAAAAGACTATGTGTGGGGGTACAAAGGCCATAACAACGCCGTAAAAGACCTGTTGGATGCGATGGGATTTGAAAGTGTGAATATCGAAATGGTGGGGATGCCTCGAATCGACACTATCCATCAAATTTTTACAAAAAAATTAAGTGTGGAAAACGAACGAAAAAAATTGTGCATCAAAAAATGTGAGCTGCACAAGACTGTGTGTGGGTCGCACCGCTGTGCACTGGAGGATGTTTTAGCGTACCGCTTTTTTTTAAAAAAATCTGTCATTTTGAAAAAAGGTAACTGTAATGGAGAGAGTACATATTATTATTTTTAAATGTACTTTTGACCATCATCTATCTGCAAAAAACTCTACTACCTCGGAAAGGATTATCACTCTATTCCGGGAACAAAAAAAAACTGACCTCATACCGTTGCCAGAGTGGATCAAACTACTACCTATCCTGCTTTCGGAGGAAAAAAGACTATGTGTGCGGTATAAAGGACAGAACTTTGCCGTCAAAACAAAGACCTGTTGGATGTGCAAAATGGGATTTGATAAAAAGTGTGAATATCGAACAATGTGCGTCAAAGACTTGTAAGCTGCACGAGATTGTTTGTGTGTGTGGATCAAACTACTGCCTATCCCGCTTTCGGAGAAGAAAAGACTATGTGTGGGGGTACAAAGGCCATAACAACGCCGTAAAAGACCTGTTGATTGCGATGGGATTTGATAAAAAGTGTGAATATCGAACAATGTGCGTCAAAGACTTGTAAGCTGCACAAGATTGTTTGTGTGGTTCATACCGTTGTGCACCTAGAACGTATTAACGTATCCGCTTTTTTTTTTTAAACTCTGTATTTTTAGATAATTGAATTGTATTCATGATTGTGTAATCATAATATGTAAATATTTCATATACATATGTATATATATTTTTTGTTTGCAAATATGTATTGTTAAAAAATAAATGCCAAAAAAAAACGAAACGAGGAGATTGAGAGATTGTTTCTCTCAATCTCCTCGTTTTGTAAAAAAAAAAACCTAGCCATTATTGGACGTAGTAAAATGTATAATTGCGCAAAGATTTAATTTTTAATCAAAAATTTTCAATGATTTGTTTTTTTTTATTCAATTTGTTGTAATAAGCAAATACATTGATGAACCACCACAAATTCATTTTGATTTTGTTGACGCCATAAAGGTAACGTGATATGTCATAAAGGTAACGTGATATGTCATAAAGGTCACGTGATACATCACTTGGGATTTGGATCGATGCATCCGGATACCGGTAATGGATCGGTACGATTTTGATGTAGACGATATACTCTATTCTATTGTTTAACTTTTCGTATTTACATGATTTATATTCTGTTTGAGTTTCTTGTTGTTGTTGCTGTTTTAGCATACTTGTCATAGTGTTAAATGTTATTGAAACTTGAATGTAACTGTTTGTGTATCGTTATTAGTGTCATTAAAAAAAAAAAAAAAAAAAAAAAAAAAAATATATATATATATATATATATATATATATATATATATATATATATATATATATTTTTTTTTTTTTTTTTTTTTTTTTTTTAATGACACTAATAACGATACACAACCTCTTTATCAAAAATAAATTTCAAATCCTTTATTTTTTTGTGTATCGGTAACCATGTCTACATTGATTGCTGAAAAACATCTTGCAACAACAAAAGTAACGGAACATGTTTCAAACTTTCCGAAAAACATTAAAAAATGTCCTCATTTTATCGAAATGGCTCGCGAATGGAAAGCCATTTACGATATCGTCAATATTCAGTTTAATTTTGCCGTCATGAAATTGGAACGTTTTCTGGAAAGCTGGAATGACTCTGCGATCGACGATGATCTACGTAAAAAACAAATTTTTTCGATTCTCGAAGCTTATTTGGATCCGGTTTTTGAAACTGCCGAAAAATATCTGAATATTCTCGTGACTTTTAACCCCATGATTAAAAATGGATATTTTTTTCTCAAAGAAGCTCAAAATTTACACAAATTCGTCTATTGCTGTGATCCGCAATGTATCGTCACCACGGAAAAGGAAAAAATTAAAGACGACAACGACGTTTGCATTCGCTATAAATCGAGCAAAGATGAATTGAAAGCTCAAAAATACGAATGGCAATTATTAATGGAAAGAATGAAAGCGTTCCGAAAACGAGCGCACGAATGTACCGATATTTCTAACGGCATTTCTATAAACGATTTAAAGGAATGTGCATTTGGATATGGTTTTATGAATACGATTGGCGATTGATTAACACCCTTTTCGGGGGAAAAAAAAAATCATGTAAAACAAGCGACACAGATACGAAACACTCACACACATGAAAAAAAAAAAAAAAAAAAAAAAAAAAAAAAAAATATATATATATATATATTTTTTTTTTTTTTTTTTTTTTTTTTTTTTTTTTTTTTTCATGTGTGTATGTGTTTCGTATCTCTTTGTCGGAGTTGTATAAATTGAAAAACATTTTTTTACACTTTGAATAATCTATTTTTCTAACAAAGACAACGAATTGTAACGAAGAATAATAATATGGTAGATACCGTCCGCCCCATGTCATCATCGTCGAGGGTCGATATAAATTTGAAATATGTTCTGGAACGTTTATTATTACAAGAATATCGTCATCGACATGATGATGACGATAATAATACTAATAATAATGAAAATAGAGTCGGAAAAAACGAATATGTTTCTCTCCATACGATTCATTTACGAATTTTGGAAAAAATTGCCCATATTTTAAACGGACCTCATTTTTGGAACGGATTGACAGAGTTTTTTATTTTACAACAACAAAATAACGGTCAAAGTTTCATCAAAGTTCATCGGGAATGTCAATTGCGATTGTACGAGATTTATAAATTGAACGCGATACTTTTCACAAATGAGGAAAAGAGTATCATCGAATCGGTGCTGAGTAAAGATTACGTGCCGAAAATCGAATTGACGAAATGTGCGGGTATCATGAATAAAAAATATAAATTCGTCAATCGTTCGGCATTAGAAATTCTTTTCGCTTCGGATCGCCAACAACAAAAACCGGCGAAACGAAAATATCGTCGTGGTCAGAATCAATTCGAAACCAAAAACGATGAAGAAGAAGCAACAACAACAACAACAGAAGAGCAAAAAGACGACAAAATAGAAGAAGGAAAAAAAACGGTCGTCGACTTTAGAAAATATATTGAAAATTTACGTTATCCTCTGACACCCGACGAATCGTGTGTACACGATCCCATGGCGTGTCAAGTATTTTACGTCAGATATTTACACGAGCAAATACGGGATCCGAATCGCGTTTATAAAATTATCGATCGAGCATTGACGGTAACGAACGAAAGCGATGACAATCGACGAAAAGTCTTGCGTCAAGAAGATCAAGATTGGTCTGAATATTATTTATTTAATATCAGTGCACATCTGGAGTTTATTAAAAAGAAATGGAACGAGAATAACGAACAACCACAACAAAAACAACGCAAGAGACAACACAAAGAAACACAAAAAAAACCCAAAGATGGAAAAAAAATGAAACTCGACGAAGAAAAAAATGAACGAAAAGATGTCGTCGTCGAACCAGAAGAAGAAGAAGAAGAAGAAGAAAATGGCGATGAAAATGTTGATCTTGTTTCGGAACAACAACAACAACAACAACAACAACAAGAAAATGAAGAGGAAGAGATGAATGATAACGATTCTGATTATGAATCTGACACCTAAAAAATTTTCAACGTGGCAAAAAGTTTGACAACTCACAAAAAAAAAAAAAAAAAAAAAAAAAAAAACTTAGGCGATGGGCGATGGGCCCTTCGGGCCCTTTTCATTTGAATGCTGGCAAGGTGGCATTCAAAAGAGTTTTTTCGCAATTTGAATTGCCTTTTTTTTTTTTTTTTTTTTTTTTTTTTTTTTTTTTTTTTTTTTTTTTTTTTAAATGAACATGCAATGGCAGGTAGGCAAACCATTTTTATTCTAAAAGTTAGCGTACAATGGCACATGATCACTGTAAGAGCTGTCGTACACACCACATCTCATCTCAATGTCGGGACTTGAGAAGATTGCGTCGATCGTGGTGTTTTTTCTCGTCGTCGCTTCTTTTGGATTTGTGCGTAACTGCAACTTGCAGCGTCTTTCCATGAGCTCACGAAAGTATTTTCCGCGTTCTCTCCCTCGCACGGGATCCATTTCGATGTTGAAGTCTCCTAGAAGAACGATCTTTTTGTCATCATACGTCGCCACGAAACTCTTGAGGGCTTTGAGGACGTTCTTGGCTTTGGCTTTCGGTTTTGCGTAAATCGCGGCGATACACCAATCGTTGCTCAACGTGATTCCGGCAACATGTATGCCGAGTTGGTAGTCTGCGATGACGAATGGAGCTCGCACTTGTGATCGTAAGCGTTGATTCACGTACACGCAAATTCCCGTCGGTTTCCGAACTTCTAACTGGTTGGGCACATGCGCTGCCAGAAAGAAATTGGGAAACTCGTAATGATCGCTCACGATCGTTCGTGTTTCTACGAAAAGCAGCAGATCACTGCTCATGAAGCAGTAATCGGAACGGATGACGTCCTGATACTTGGGAAGGGATCTTACGTTGTGATACATGACTTGGTACTGATACGCGTCTCCCCTTTCGTGTAAGAATTGGAACTTTGGCTCCAGGATTTGGCTCTGCAAACGTTTCAGTTCCAGAAACACATGGTCGTTTTTCGAGGGCGGGATCGGCGGGTTGTACTTGCCGACAATGTAGAGTCCAGACGCTTTCGTGACGCGAGAAAGGGCTACGTATTGCAATGCTCTCGGCATGGTTTCTTTCATTCCGACGCAAACTTCTGAGAAAGTGGCACCCTGAGATTTATGGATCGTCATGGCTTCAGAGACAATGACCGGCAATTGGTTTCTCGTGACCGATAACGGCCCTTTCCTATGAATGGATTTGGTCACGCGCTCGATCGGAGTCCACTTCGGGTTGATTCTTCGTTCGATCATGTGTTTCATGTAGTACTCTCTTCGAAACTTTCCGATTTTCTCATTCTCCTCGAATTCCAGCCAAATTCGTTTTACTGCCCTTTCGTCCGATTCTCCGTTCGGTCCGTACTTTTTGGCGCGACACGTTTCGATGAACCGCAAAACTCCGATAGCTCCGTTCACTAAACCGTCCGAGGTATCCAAGTTGTATGTCAGCATGTAATGAATGCCCACTTTCAACTGCAGCATCTTTTCTAGGTTGGACGTTTCGGTACGTTTCTTCCTCTTCGCTTTCTCCAAGGTCTTCAGTTTTGCTTCACGCGAACCGCATCCCGTCACGACATCCACGGCCGCACACTCCATGGAAAACTCGAAGGTGTTCTTTAATTTCTGAGCGTTGGCTGCATCCACGCTCTTGTTTGAGTGAAAGAGTAAGACTGCCGTTTGAGGGACTTCTTCGAACGGCGTTTCCCTCGACTTGAGAAATTTTATTTCGTCTTCCGACAAGTATCCGGACGCTAAATGATTCAGCAGCTCTGCGTAGACTTTGTCGTCTTTTTGTCTCATGATCTCATCCAAGACGTAGTATTTCGTTCTCATCCAGAGATTGTCCCCCAAGTGATCTATCACGTTCGATGTGCGTGGCATCAGATAAATGGCGCTTCCGTGTACAGGAGCTAATTGTCGTAGATCTCCGAATTTCAAGAGATGAATGCCACCGAAAGGAATATTTTGGTCCGCGATGACTCTCAACCGTTGGTCCACACAGTTGTACATGCCGTAACTAACCATGGAAATTTCATCGATGATCAGGCATTTCATGTTTCGGTACTTGGTTCGGTATTCGTTCCTTTTCGAGTCACTCAACTCTTCCAGTTTCCCTCCGAATGGTAGATTAAATGCCGAGTGTAACGTCACGCCACCGATGTTCGAAGCCGCTTTCCCCGTCGGAGCCGTTTTCAAGACCGTGGGTAACGACGGGTCTTCGTCAACGTCTTCGAATATTCGAATCATCGTCTCCGTCAACACGTTTATCAGGAATGATTTTCCCGTGCCAGCAGCTCCTTGGATGAACATATCCAACGGTTCCTTCTCGTATCGCAAATGGTGACTAATTTCTTTCAGTATATGGAACTGTTTCTTGTTGCACTGGCGGATCATGGTCTGGTACTCCTCTTCCGAACATTTCAGGTTGGATTTGAAGATGGCGTAATCTTTTCCACGCGCGGCCTCCATGTCACGCTCAATGTCTGGCTCATCCTCGTCGTCCATTAAACGGACTTCGGGGCAGAGTTCTTCATCCTTTTCCTTGGAACCGTTTTCCGAATCGTCTTCGCATGATTTGTAAACTTCCATCAATTCATCTTCCAAGCCCTCTTTGAAGACGTACTTCTGGCGATTGTTTTTAATGAATTCCTCACGGTTTTCGTAAACGGCCTTGTAGTTCTGATCCAAGATTTCTGACTGTTCGTCTCTCCAATTCGTAAAGAGCATGAGTTGCTCGCGGTAGTATTCCGTCTCGTCGACCGATTTGCTGTAATTCCTGTACCGAATGATTTTTGCTTTCCTGCGTCGTCTTACGTAACCACTTCCATCCAGGAACTTAAGGTCCGCTTTTCCCGTTCTCGCGTTTTCGTACCACGCTGCGAAATCCGCGAGGCATAGATCTTCCAAACACTGCGGTCGGTTCGCGTAGCGGTCTAAAATATTCTTCTCGAACACATCTTCCGACGACAAATCCATGGAACGAAGATGTTCCTGCGATTTAACGACACGCGATCGTTGAGTGGGGGGAAACGTCGCAATGAAAATGTCCGCTTCTGACATTTCGCTCATCGGGAGTTCGAGGAGAGACCATGCCGCTTCTTGTGCAGTGATTTCGACCGTGTTAATGAAAGTGTTTGTCACTGTCTTTAACTTGTTACGCAGGGAGGAATTGCCTTCCTTCGTCTGTTCGATGCATAATCTCAAGCTCTTCGACAAACCGCGATTGGCTTTGTTCACGTAATCTACCAAGTATGCTCCGACCGCGTACCCGTTTAGAATGAATTGAATGTCCATGTTGGACTGCATCAAGTCCATGATCTTGGGGTTGTAGTTATTGATCAAAATTTCGTCCACGTTTCTTTTCAGCATGATCGTCGGGCGATTGATCCCCGAACGCACCGCGAAAATGTAATCTTTGCGGGAGAGGTCCAATTTTTTCAGAAACTTTTGGAACGACATGGACGGCGTTTTATGGTAGAGTTTCTCCAAGTACGATCGAATCTTCGAATGGTTTTCTTTGCTGTAATTCGGGTCCTCTTTCTCCAAAGGTTCCAGCAATCGAGTTCGATCCATCGGGAAGAACGGAATATTGAACCTGCAGAAATCGTCCTCGTCGTTCTTGGCGCTCTTCTGGTTTTTCTTCTTGCACGTGTACGTATGATGATGCGTCTGATTCCTCGCGAACGCTGATTTTTTCGAACACGTCATGATCGTATCAACGAAACTTTCGATCTCCTCCACGTCGTCTTCTTTGTATTGAGGAGCGTTCCCCAGCCAAATCAAGACATGAAAATGAGGACTCCCACGCTGCTGAAATTCCGTTCGCTTGAAGAAATGCGTCACCTTCAGGGTTCCAAATGGGCCTTGCTTACACGAAAACGTCTTCCAGAGTTGTTTGACTTTGTAATCGAAGTACAACGCGCAAATCGCGGGATCCTTTTTGATCAAGTCGTTTTTGTCTTTCACGCGCATTTCATTGAATTCTTCCAACGTGAGATCGTGGTTGCAGTGAATTTTCTTTAAATGTTTGATCAAATCGTACCATCGGTTTTCCGCCGCAGAAAGTGTCAAGAAGATGGTCGGCAAGCCGTACTGACGCATCATCGCAAAGACTCGAGCGCGTTCGTTTTTCCAATGAGCTGGACTGGATTTTATGTTCTTCGTGAACGTGTAAGCCAGGTTTTTGTACATGAGCGAACGAACGAATTCGGGATCCTGCATGCTACTGGCTGTGATTGGTCCATCTTTCTGCAACGCATTCGTGCGCAAGCAAATGGAAATGGAACTCAGTAATTTTTCGTGAAGGAGTTTCTGATGATTGTAGAGAACTTTCTTTGGTGTGGCTCCACGCCGATCAAAACGACGGACTTCTGATCTCGAAATTTCAGCGAACGAAGGCTGCTTGGGTCGAGAAAATTTTCTCATCTCTCCGCAATAGATTCGCGGAAAAGACAACTCTTCTCCCACTTCGTCGAAGACCAAAGAAATGGGTCGTTGGTCTTGACCAGGAGCTATGGCCAAACCATCGAACTTATAAAATCCGCCATCGATGACTGTCTCGGCAGGGTCAGGATTCAAGCCATCCTCTTCATCTTCGAAATCAGTCTCCTCTTCGCTTTGAGGCTGATCTGCATCGGGTGGTTTCGCGTCATCTTCCGTATCGGTATCGCTGTCATCTTCTAAGTTATCCTCTTCAATCGCATCCACTGGATCTAGATGCTCGGCATCCTCTTCTGGATCAGGTTCAATTTCTTTGGTTTTGGAAAGATCTGCCGAAGGAAAGTCTGTTCCTTCAAGGGACTCGAGCCAACTCTCATTGAATGTGATGGATTCACTAGCGTACAGAGGTTTCTGTACCAAATATTTCGCGGCTCTGATGACACGATCCTTGTCGATGTTTGCTTCCAAGTAGGATGATTTGAGTTTCATGTGTTTTTTCACGCGGACGAAGCAAATGTTACTTTCAGTGGGAAGTCGAGGCAACTGAGTAATGGTTTTCTGCCATTTAATGGGAACATTCACGATGGATCCGACAACACCCAGCTGTCCGTCTCTACCCAGTACGCGAATCTGGTAGTACGGGATTCGTTTAGCCACGAGGGTTTCTTCTACGTCGTTCAGATACCTGAGACAATTGGGTAACTTGGGATAGTAAAATCCGTAGTTGGCAGACAACGCTGGCATCTTTCGAAGTTTAAAGGACGCAACGCACGTGTAACAAAAGTATCCGTCGTTTCCACGGTCAACATAGAAAATGAACTTCATCTGATCATTCGTAAATGATTTGAAGATCAAATCGGTTTTTGCCAACTTTCTCAATGAATCCATGAACCATAACCGATCACAACAGTAACAGCGATGAACGGGTCCATCCGATACAGATTCGAAAAATTTAGTCTGTTTTTTCATCCATTCAGTGTGGTTCTGGTAATCGTTTAAATCGAGGTCCGGTTGAGCGTTCGACGAAGAATCAAGGGGAGAATGATTTTCGTTCGAAGATTCATCAAAGTCCGAAATTTCCATCAACTCCAGCACATTCGAGCAATGCGGGATAAGTGAAAGGTCTTTACGAGGCTTTTTATTTTCCGAAGAAGATGTTGATGGCTGGTCCCCACCAACATCTTCTGATTTGCGCTTCCTTTCACGGCGATCACGACGCAATTGATTTTGGCGTTCACGAGATTTAGGGTCTGATCGCTTTTTACGCTGTCTTTCAGCATCTTTTTCACGATATTTATCAGATTTATTACGCAGCTTACACTTTTCCAAGTGTCGTTTTTTCGCAGCTAAACGCTCTTCCTCGGTCAGTTTTCGTCGCGGCATGACAAAACGGTTACTGTCTTTATTCTGAAAAATGATAGGACGCCAACAGCGGTTAAGTGAGGACAATAAGCAATTCAAATTGCTCAAAAAAAAAAAAAAAAAAAAAAAAAAATTATATATATATATATATTTTTTTTTTTTTTTTTTTTTTTTTTTTTTTTTTTTCCAAGATGTGTTTTTGACACGTTGAATTGTAAAAGCATAATACTAATATTTCAAACGACATACTGCGATCTATTGATTTCGAAATGAAACCTTTTTTCCAAACAGCATAAGCTTCTCCGAATTTCAAATCACAATCTTGAAATTCGGAGAGGCTTACGTTGATGCTGCTGTCTAACAAGAATCGGACGATTGTTGCAGCTCGGGAGGTGAGAAGTTTAACGAACTAAATATAGATTTTGTTAGATCTGATACACTATCCGATATTGAATCTTTTAATAAATCACTCGTATCAGATCTAACAAAACCTATAACGTATGCCTCTCCGAATTTCAAATCACAGTCTTGAAATTCGGAGAGGCATACGTTATAGGTTTTGTTAGATCTGATACACTATCCGATATTGAATCTTCTAATAAATCATTCGTGCTCGCTAATATGATTACAACATTGCTGTAACCGAAGAAGCATAAGCTTTTCCGAATTTCAAATCACAATCTTGAAATTCGGAGAGGCTTACGTTGACGCTTGCTGTCTCACAAGAATCGTACGATTGTTGTAGCTCGGGAGGTGAGAATTGTAACGAACTTGATATAGATTTTGTTAGATCTGATACACTATCCGATATTGAATCTTCTAATAAATTACTCGTATCCTTGTTCAGTAAGCTAATATGATTGCAACATTGCTGTAATCGAAGAAGCGTTACCTCTAGTTCCTTTGCTGGAGTTTTTTTTGAAACTGTTTGTTCACTTTTTCGTTCAATTTCTCATATACCCTTTTTTCTTCAGCGGTATTTATTATACTATAGAATCTCTCCTTGTTGAATTTGTCAAGAATGCATTAAATTGTCAAATTTATCCTAATGATTTATATTGGCATCGTACAACTGATGGAACATTCTTTCTCCACTGTGAGCATAAAAAAATTTAATACCCGTTAAAACACAAACTAATCTTTTTTAATCCATTCAGTCAATTTTTCGATATGTACAAATTCACCCGAGATAGTGGTATTTACTATATTATAGGATCTCTCCTTGTTGAATTATTCAAGAATGCATTAAATTGTCAAATTTATCCTAATGATTTATAATTCAAACTAATCTTTTTTAATCCATTTAGTCAATGTGCAAATTCACCCAGTATTTTCTATACTATAGAATATCCCCCCCCCCTTGTCAAAAATTTTTTAATCCATTTAGTCAAATTTTTTTCAGATATGGAAAAAAAAAAAAAAAAAAAAAAAAAAAAAAGTAACTGCGCATGCGTAAACAAATGTAACTGCGCATGCGTAAACAAGATTATCGCGCGAGATAGGTTGTTTTCTGATTATAAAAGCGCGGTATTTCGACGTTTTCATTCATTGTAACTCGTGTCTCTCGAGAGATTTGCAAAGAACAACAACAACAACACCAAAAAAATATATATATATAAAATGGATTTTATTGAACTCAACCCGACAGACGATGAACACGAACAATTTTTCGTGGAGCAACAAAATGATGAAAATGATGGACGACAATCTACCACCACCACCACCACCAACCCTACAGACGACCAATTTTTCGTGGAGCAACAAAATGATGGACGACAATCTACTAGCACCGGAAAAAGGCAATTTATTGACGGGAAAAAAAATTACAAGAAACGAAAAGTGGAAAAAAAAGTTTGTACACCGAGTCGATCGGTATGCGTTTCCGAAACGGCACAAGAATCTAGAAGAATTTTATTTGCCGACGAATTGAAATCGGAGAAAAAAAATAGACCCATTTCGTTTTTTTCACACGTTCCGGCTATCGTGGCAGCTCATCCTCAAAAAGGATACTCTGTGAGTAACGGAATAGCTTTCCTGAGTCGCGATGGACCGTTCGAAATGAAATATTTAGTGTTTGACTTGGGAAGATTGCATTGTTCCGAAATGTTATTTGCCGCGAATGGTCCGACTTATAATTTATTAAAGAAATACGCGATGGAAAATGGTATACCCATGACTCAAATGTATATGGAAGGTATGATTGAAAAGAGAAATGAATACTATCGCGATAATGTATGTCCCAGTTGCTTTGATCCGGATTGCCATCGTTTCGAAATGATGTTGGCATCACGACTCTTGGTGGATGTTTGGAGAATGCCGATTGTTCATTGATTTTTTTTTTTATTTGTCGTAGCCTCGATGCCACAATCGATAACAGAAAAACTTACATAACGTGTCGACGTCATCAATTGATGACGTTTATGGACGTCATCGCTGCTGCTGCTGTATATAAAAGCTCGTTCTCTGGAGCAAATAAAAGACTCATTCTATACCACCGTAAAAGGTTAGACATGGAAAAAAATTTGGATGTGTTTCCCGACGTATCTGTCGTGGACAATGTTTTGGACTTGAACGAATTGGATCTCGAGATGCTATGTAAAAAGACGCATCCATCTGAATTTATTCAACGGTTTCGCTCGCTATCGATTCCGTTCATTTTTTACATAGAAATGGATTCGCACAGAGTTCGATTTGCGAGGATAGACAAAAAGACTGCTCTGGTCGAAGAAAATTTCCAGCGGAGTTTATTCGAGGGATTGTCGTCCAACGAATTGCGTGCGTTGGAATGGTTCAAAGTACACAGAAAATTAAAAAGACCGATTCTTTTCGATGACTGCTGCGAACAACAACAACAACAACAAAAAAAGACTACTACAAAAATCAAAAAACAAAACACGGATCGGCGGTTGAGTTTTTTGTACAGAAACATTTTTCTGGTGAAATATGGTTTTACGTTTGGATACAGGAGCGTGGCGGCTGAAGAACATCACGTGATCCAAACGAAAAACGTGCCGATATTCTATTACGAATTAAAAAGAACCTATTCGGTGCGAGAACGAAATTTCTCGGACGTGGATTTTGGTCATTTTAGGGGTTACGTGTTGCGTCCGGACAGAATTTTTGCGATAGCTCCGGAAACGACGTATGTGATCGTGACCCCTCAAAAATGTTTGTTTTCCTTTTTTAGAATTAAATCGTCGAGTTTATCCGATTTGAAACTGAAATTTAAAATTGCAAGGTTCAACGATGAAAGAAAATGTTCCGTGAAAAGTCTTTATCATTGTGCCACATATTGTCCTCAGCAGCAGCAGCAGCAGCAACAACAACAACAACAACAACAACAAATGATATTCGTCGAATTTGTCGTACAACCACCACCAGAACAAGGAGAGCAAATCGAATCTTTGAGTGCTACCAATGACGTTCTTTCATCATCATCATCTTTCACCATGTATGATCAGATATCTCCTGTCACGAATGACGTTCCTTTAACATCAACATCGGTCACCATGTACGAACCGATATCTCCTGCTAACATCACGGAAGACGTTCCTTCAACATCATCTTCGATCTCCATGTACGAACCGATATCACCTGCTAATAATAATAATAATAATAATACTAATAATGCTACGGAATACGGATCAAGTCTAGAATTTCAACCCAAAACACCACTAATAGATTTGTCTATATTTTCGGAAGACTGGTTGAATGGTGATGACATCGATTTTAACAATCTTGATATTATTAATTTTTGAATGTACAAATTGAATGTTTTTATCTTTGTATTGTATGATATGTAAATAAATATGATTTGTTTTGTTTTTTAAAAAAAAAAATATATGTGTTGTGTATCTTTTGTGTTTATCATTTTTTTGTTGGAAATGGAAACCTTGAAAAAAAACATTATCTATAAAAAATAAAATTAGAAACATTGAGGTATAATCTTGGGAAGAAAATGAAAGTTAAATATATCTAAATGATGATTAATTGTAAAAAAATAATAGCTGTTTTATATTAACAAGATTATATGTTTTGCGAAAGTCAATTATTATAATTGGTATTCTGTTGAACGCAGTCCTAATTGGAAAATAATAGCTGTTTTCGCGCAATGGGTTACAAGTTTCGCGCAAGTCAATTAATATAATTGGTAGCTGTTTTATATCAACAAGATTACATGTTTTTTGCGAGAGTCAATTATTATAATTGTTATTCTGTTGAACGCTGTCTTAATTAGAAAATAATAGCTGTTTTCGCTATGGGTTACATGTTTTACACACGTCAATTATTATAATTGATAGCTGTTATTAGGTTGTTCTCACTAAATCGTACGTGACCCGTTTCTGAAAATAGTTTTTGATTTTTTTTTTTTTTTTTTTTTTTTTTTTTTTTTTTTTTTTGCCTTTTTTACAATCCAATATTGGCTCGAAATATAAGGAGAAAAAAAAATTATTTTTATATAAATTGAATGATCAAATAATTGCAAATCCAATATTTAATCATCAAATTTATATATATATAAAATAATTTTTTTCCTTATATTTCGAGCCAATATTGGCTTTTCAACTGCTTCATCATCGATACCCAAAAAAATCGATACCGTATAGTGTAAATCGATGAAAATTTAATTTTAACCATCATCCACACGAATCTATTATCGATTTTTTCTCTGGGGTCCCGTCGCTCTAAAAATTTTTTGAGCGACTGTACTTGTTCTATTCTCCAACTTTTAATGAAGATATAACCAGGCCCTGATCTATAAATTTTGGGCACACCTGCAACAAAATCTGTCAGGCACTTCCAACGGGCCAGGGGTGTATGCAAGGTTAATACATAAGTCTTTGTGCTAGTATTTTTTTCCATATGTTTTGAAAAAAATTTCTTCGGCCCTTTAAGGACGTGCACCTCTCCCGCACTGTACGCTGATTCTGGCCTGTGGAAAAAAAATGAATCCCGTGTTTAAATTGATTCAAGGTTTTTTTCCAATAAGAAAAGAAAGAAAATGAAATTTTATAATCTTGTTTACGATCTAGAATGAACAATAACCATTTTTCTGTATGAAAAAAAAAATTTGTTTTCGTAATTTTTTAAAATGATTCTTTATTGCGAGTTTATGTTATCTATCACTTTTATTATACACCATCATCAATAAAATTTTTACAAGTTTTTCATTTTTTCCTTCCTTGCGTTCTTTAAGGTCTCATATTTTGACATTTTTACCTTTACCTTTAAACAAACATCAAACATTACCTTTTTATTTAAAAAACTAGCTCTATTTTACTTCTTGTCAACCATACGAAAAATTCGTGAAGGAAATTCGGCATTTCCCGCACTTTTCGCCGCACAGTAGTTAAAGCTTTTAATTAGCGGGTATATAATATTTAATTGTATCAGACAGTGTCGGTATATATTTCTTTATTGTTTGTTCAAATAATTGGACAAACATCGGGGCGATAAAAGAAAAGCTAGATCGTAAACGCCGCATCGGCAGAAAGGCCGCACTTCCGAAAATTTAACTTTTAAACATACCGTGCCGCGGCGTTCCTTTCACACACATGCTGCACGGAATTCTGTGTTAGTGATCGAATCTAACTTTATTCTCTGTTTATATGGTATATACGTAGCAGAAACGTCATTAGAAAATGTCTACAACCCTTTTAGGTTACTTCTGCTTTCTACTGTTTTTTACTAGGTATTTTGCGAGATTATAAAATGAGGAATAACTTGGGGAACCCATCCTAATAAATGCGATCCATCTCCCCCCCCCCCCCCCTCTCCTGACGCAATTTACCGGGTACCCTCCTTATGCATTAATTTTTACATTACATTTTCTGTTAAAATTCTGTTTTCTTTCTTTTAACCAATGTAAATTTTGTTTATTGAGCACATATTCTTCTATAGCTTTCTTTTGAAAAAAAAATTGAAAAATAAAGCCTTTTGAGAAGAAATAAATATATTTTTTATCCTAAATAGAACTGAGAAATGTATCCTGTCTTTTGCTGCACAACGAACACTATTAAACGGTCTAGGAAGATTGGGTGCTGTAGATTTTGCGCCGGGTACATTGGGAGCCGGAAACATTGGGCGCTGGGATTGGACACAGTTTTTGGGCACCGAAAATGCTGAACAGTGCCCAAAACATGGCCGACATATGTTCCAGGTGTCCAATGTTCCCGGCGCCCAATCTTCCCATTTCGCTGTAAAGATTCATAATAAATGCAGGGCCGGATTTAGGGGAGGGCAGGTAGGGCTACTGCCCCGGGGCCTCTACAACAAAGGGGCCCCCACAATAAAATTTTTACAAAATATCCTAACTTTCACGGGTCGAAAATATCGGATTCATACATATACGTATATCAAAATATTCGAATATATATATCAAAGTATCGGATATTTTTGAAAATATGATAATCTTTTCGAACCCTGATTAGGGGGACCGCCTCCACTCCTTCGTTGCTCCGGTGCCTCCACACTTCCAAATCTGGCCCTGAATAAATGTCCTTTATTTCATTGAATTTTGATAAAATGGAGTGGGGGGGGGGGGAGCAATAGGCCCAATGTACTCGCGAAATGGGAATTTTGGGCTCTCTGGGGAAATTTTGGGGAAATGAGTTTTGAGGGGAATTCTTTGGGAAAACCTGGGGAAAGAAAAAACTTCGGGGAAAAAGGAATTCTTTTCGTATTTAGATTCATGACAAGAAGTAGTAGTTACATTGTTTGTATCAAACAGCGTTAGTTTAGCTTTGCTAAACTTTATGGAATTCGCATTTCGCATTATGTAGAATATTATGCTACGGAATTCGCATTAATGTTCTGCGTATGTGAAACAGGTAAAAATAAGTGTGATGAAGAATTTTCTTGGATAAATATATACAAAAATCGTAGTTTAAATATACATACAGAAGCAGAGTAGTAAATGCAAGTAGAAAAACAAACATTTGGCTATTTCTTATCTCTCGGTCAGGCGCTTGTATTTATGACTAGTGGCACCTGCACGGCTTTGCCCGCAGTAAAAAATTAAAAGGTGTTTTGGTTCCCCTTCCCCTGTATATTTACAAATAATGCATGATGAATTTACGTAAATTAAGATTCAGAAGAAACCCTACGAAAACGGAAATATTTCACAACCCAAAAAATAAGTAAATAGTGAAATTAAAACGAACTAAAACTTAAACAGCAATATTTCGCACCTGTTACCGTATTAAGCTGTTGATTAGTTGATTGAAGCACGTGATCATTAGATGTTACGTAATCGGTTGATCGGTAGCTACCGGTTAAGCTCGTCGAACGCAAGCATTGAGAGCGTTTCAAAATTCGCCGCCGGGAACATTCGGCGCCGAGCATTTTGGACGCCGGAAACATTGGGCGCCGAGCATTTTGGGCCCCGGGAATATTTGGCACAATATGCTCGGCGCCCAAAGTTGCCGGCGCCCAAAGTTCCCGGCGCCTAAAGTGCTCGGCGCCCAAAGTTCCTAGCGCCCAATATGCGGCGCCCAATTGAGTGCATCGTAACTTTTTTTTTAAAGTTGAATAAACAGCCTTATTATTATTTTTTTAGATACAGTTAAAATTCGGTTCTTTATGTAAGAAAAACGGTAATGTATAGCAAAAAAATGGTTCAAAAGAGTTTGAGGTGGTGTTTACAAGTGTCTAAAATAATTGGGTATGTTAATAAAAATTCATATACACACCCTTTTTTTTCACTACGTGAAATTTCGACAACGTGAACGTGAGGAGATCTTGGAACGCATACTCTTGCAATCATGACGCAAGTTTTAATTAAAATGAAAACTTTTGCATGCTTCATTAAAAACTAGTTCAAATTTTTTTAACACCCGTGATGCGGTAAGTTGTCCTCTTGCCCCTCTTCTGTCACGTGATACTTCTTGAAAACTAATTTCTAACGCTTTGGCAATCGTAAATAAGTGCTCTATTTTGTCTAATATCTATACTTGTTATGGTCTATGATGAAAAATTCACGTTCGGTTAGGGACCGAAAGATTCTGAAAGCGTCATCAGGGTGAAATAGTGCAATATCTTCGCTTCTCTGCTTGATTTTCTTATCGTTCATGCTGCCATCTAGCGAACAGATGTATGACTATTAATCAATATTAATTATAAAATAAGGTTGCAAAGCCCTCTTAATGAAGGTTGTCTGTTTCTTTTTTTTTCCGTATTCACTTATTCTTTATAATTAGCCAAAATATGAATATTTGAAGAATTAAAAAGGTTCATTTACCGTTTATGGTGGAAAAAAATGAAAAATAGACTTTTTCATTCACATACATAATTATTTACTTTAGTGCAATCTTATAAAGAAAAGAGAAGAAGAATGTATTATTTTTGGTTACACTTGGTGTAAATGGGTGAATAAATAAATTTTCAAATTTAGTAATATATAACCATGATAAAATTCAAATTGCCTATAATTGTTAGTAGTAATAAAATTATTCAAAGAGAAAGGAATAAAGTAGCATTATTAAACGTTTTTTTATTTGGGTTGTTCTGAATAAATACATTGCGCATTTGCACGAAATAGACGTAGGATGTGTAAGAGCTACGATTCATAAAAAGAGATTAAATTCAAAATTGGACGACAAACATTGGACGTTCTTGGGAATTGGCATTTTGTTGCATTTGGAGGATGTAAAATTAATCCTCTGAACAAAAAAATAATGTCACCTCAACTGATGAAAGTACTCAATAAACTTCGGTAAAAAATATTTTAGAAATGAATAAAAAAAAGTTTTGATGGAATTATTTTCTACCTTTTCATTTACTTTTTACAATTAGTATTCATTATTAATTAATGCCAGGGGAAAAAACCTATGTACAATAGAATAAAAGTTATTAAACTAGTTTGTTGATAATCATATCTTTAAAAAGTGAAAAAGGTGCTGAAAAAATGTCAGTTAATTAAAAGTGAGCAACAAAAATTATTAATTGGAAAAAAAATCAAATTCGTTTACAACAAATTTCATTTGATGAATAACATATCCGTTAAAAATATGAGTTTCAGTTTTACATCAAATACAAAAAAAAAAAAAAATCAATCAAACATTTTAGTCTGCAAGACGCTCATATGTGAAACACATTTTAAACGTTAAAATTCTATATGAAAATAGTTTTATTGTAATAATGCTAAAGGTTATTAGAAATGACTACGTGACATCATTTAACATTTTTTAATTTTCTTTTTGAACCAAAAAACTCGGATTTTTTCATTCAGATTTTTTTTAAACCTTGAAACATTCGTATATTTGGGTTGGTTGGGGGTAGTGGGTCACTACGGTAAGTGGATCAACCCCCTAAAACTGAAATAGGGATAAACAACTCTTCAAACTCTCTTCAACTCTTTCAAACTCTTTTGCACAGATCATGTTAAATTTCATCACAGTAATTGGTTTAACACATATTTGGGATTCATGAAATTTTTCTAAATCATAGAACTTAGTCAAAAAAAAAAAAAAATCTGATTTTTTTTTTTTTTTTTTTTTTTTTTTTTTTTGCGAGTTCAAGCAACATTTTTCAAAAAAGTGTTTCCAGGTTAGTTTTTATTATTTTTTATGATAATTAATTTTTTACCTATAGTATAACTTAAAGTTCATACAGCAACAAGAATTTTTGAATAAAATATTATTAATAAGTGTTTAAGAGGAGGGGTCCCACTTACTCCGTACATTTTTGCTATACGTGGTAAAAGTGGGTATTATACCCATCTATTAAGTAAGTGGGTATTATACCTACCCCCTCACAATGGGGTAATTGGGGGCCCCTATAATAATGGGGATTTCAAAATAAAGGGTAATTCTGATTAAGTATTTGTATTGGTGAAATACAAGACAACTATGACGAGTTAGTATAGGAATTGATAGTTGAGCTAAAAACTGCTAAAGCTGGTGATTATGTATTTGTGAAACGAACATGACAGAAAATCATTTTGATTTAAGTAGGTCTAATGTTGGAAGTTGATAATACAAATTAAAAAAAAGTGATGAATTTTCAAGAACGAATAGAAATAGTGACACTTTTTATTGGCATTGTGCAGATGATGTTGGGATAATTACTGAGGATGAAACGATGATGGTTCTTTTTTTCCTTAGCCCCAACTTTACAAAGACGCAGTCACTTAGTGTTTCCATTTTTTTTTTTTTTTAAACTTATAGTTTTGGCAATTTACTCAAATTGATCTTAATCAACTGTATTCCTTTCATAAACACACCTTTATTTGTAAAAGTAAAATGTATGTCCCGATAGACTTTCAATAGAATTCACAAATGAAATTGCTTTGTTTTTCGTTTTAAACTTTTCCGTGGTACAGATTTAAAAGACAGTAAATATCTTAAATAAATGGATGCATCAAAAAAAAAAAAAAAAGATTCACACTAAAAATGTACATACTTTATCATGTAAGACCGCATTTTTAGATATGCTTTATTTAAATTTAAATTAAAGGGGGTGACCCACTTACCCCTTACTCACGCCCGGCTCCGGGGGTAGGCGGCCGCCTAGGGTGGCAGATTTTAGGGGCGGCAAATTTCGAAATATGAAAATCTGTTTCAGTGCCATAAGATTCACTGCTTCAAGGCTAAAAGTACAAATAATTTAGAGTGTGTATCAGTGCTTGGACATGCAAAGCATAGTTCGGAATATAACTAAAAATTCAATTTAGTTTTAGGGGCGGCAAATTGCGTGGTTTAAAAGTCTTTTACAAATACAAATACAAAAGTGACGACCAGCAACAGGCTCTGGGCCCAGCTAGACTGGTTCCTGGTCAATTTACAATCCCCAGTGAAGATCAATGGCCCTCTTAAAAACTATCTACTCCCTTGCTCATTACCACCTCTTCCGGTAAGCTGTTCCAAGGTTCCACTACCCTGCTAAAATAATAATTTTTCCTAATATCCATGTTAGCCTGAGATTTAAATAGCTTAAAACAATGACCCCTTGTCCTGTTTTCAGTGCTAAACTTCAGCCCCGTAACATCTTTCATTTTAATAAATTTAAACAACTGAATCATGTCCCCTCGGTCTCTTCTTTGCTCAAGACTGTACATTTTTAGCCTTCTAAGCCTGGAATCATAATCTAAGTAGGAAAGTCCATTTATTAGCCTTGTCTCCCGCCCCCCCCCCCCCCCCCCCCCCCAAAAAAAAAGAAGGTCACTTTTTAAAAAGAAATAAGGCAAAAAAGGGAGCAAGCAGGCAAAAAAGGGAGCATTTTGAAAATATTAACATCAGTTTCAGTGATATAAGATGCACTACTTTATTAAAGACAACTTAAAGTGTGTACCACAGCTTGGATATGCAAAACCCATGTTATTATTTTATATTATGATTATTATTATTCAATGGGGGTGATTGGGGTGCGGCACCAGTCAATATCTCCTAGGGCGGAAGAACTACTAGAGCCGGCCCAGCCCTTACTATGGGGTAAGTGGGAGCCCCATCCGATATTTTAAAAAATATAATCGTTAAGAATATTTAAAGCATTATTTTAGAAAATAATGAAGAATTTTGGTTTATTAATAATATGTAAGATAAAATAAGACAATAAGTTTAAAATTTTTTGCTTCGAAACTTTATGCATAAGGTTTCAAAAACGAACTATTCTCAAAAGGGATCCCACTTACCCCAACCAACCATACTTTACATTTAAAAACATAATATTGTTACAAATTCTGTAAATAGTAATTGTTGTAGTAACGTAACCTGTAAATAGTTTCCCGTAATGAATATACAACCCCTTTTCATTCGGCTGAAGTATACGATCCCCTATTTCCTTTTCTTTTCATTGATAAAATTTGATAACGGTCTACGCATTTCGGGAAGCAGTAAGAATGTTGTGGAAACTTCTTCGATGTTTATAAAGGCGTCCCGCGTGATTAAAAGTTTAGTTTCGATTGAGATTTCGAACTGAGAGCGTATTTGCTCTGTTTATTGCGAGGCATTTCGCTGTGTTGTTTTCGTATTTGGAAGTAAATACGTGTGTAAACGTTGAGTTTACGGTGTTGTGTGATAATTGCTTAATTGCTGATGAATAATTTAGCAGTTGTTGACGATCTTTCCTGTACATAGTGCAAATAAATTTCCTGTGTTTTTATCAAGAACTGTGTCTTCATTTCAAGAAAGTGGAAGTCTCGCCGGATCCGTTACAATATATTTCCCACACAATAGGTGAAACAGCAACTTTTTAGCTATTTTCATTTCATGGCAGTAGCTGTGTTTGAATAATAGGCATAAGTAGACTAGTTTTAACACAAATAATGTATGATTCAAAATAAATTTAGCGTTTAAAATTTAAAAAAAGGTTCATAGAATTTTAATTTTGATCTTTTGGTGCAAGTCCAGAGGAATAGCCCACAATAAATTTTTATCATAAAATGTCTGTACATGTACATTGTGCATAGTAATCTATAATTTTTCCTCCAGTCTCTTCACCCCTTTTTTCAAGCAGTTTTCAAGAAAAATTTTCTCTTTTTTTTTTAAACTGAAAACTGTCACACATGATGATAGAAGTTTTACAGCGACAATTAGAAATCCTTCAGAACAAATTTTGATTCAACCATTACGTTTCAACTCTAGCTGCGCTGCCCCCCCCCCCTCCCTTCCCCCAGCTACTACCACCAATCCTACAACTATACTTCTAAGAAACAGTGGTATCACTATTTCCTATTATTATATATTTCATACCTTTTGGAAGAAAAAAATCTTAAAATTTGCCAGTTTTCTATGTTTATCAGCTTAGACAGAGCCGTGTCCAAGGGAAGGGTTTTAGGGGTTAAACCCCTCCCATTGAGGAAAAAATTATAAAAAACCAAATGAAGAAAAGTGAACATTTAGCTTAAAATTAACTTGAATGTTGAAGTTTGTGCACAGCAATTTTTTTTTTTTAAACATTCCCAGCAATTTAGAAATGCCCTCCCTCTCTTTATGAACTAAAATCATATTTTGGAAAAACTGATGGAGGAAACGTTTAATAGGCTGTCAATACAAAGCATTCACTGCATTTAATATTGCTTCTCAGAGGGAGGTTACGATGACTTGAGCGTTTCACAAAAAGAGACAAGTGTTGCCATTATGAAGATTCATAGTAGTTGTGTTAGGTAATGTAATTTGCATCAGCAGCAAACCCATTCCTATTTAGTTTGCCAAGCGTTTTCTTAGAATATAAAGTCAGAAAACTTGGTTAAATATTTTTAGTAATTGTTTGTTGCAATAACCTGCACACTAAGCATAATGTTTGAAATATAAACAAGCAGTAAAATGAATAAATACTGAGGTTATTAACACAATCAAAATTCACTTTCTGGGAGGGGAGGGGGGTCATAACGGTCCTTATATGTGCAATACAACCTTAGAGTAGCAATAGAACTGGTAATATTACTTAAAGTCAAATTTTCTGGAAATTCAAACCATCTCCCCCCCCCCCACTATGTTCCTCATTGTGACCATCTATCAGAAATGAATTATTTGATACACTGGCGTTTTCCTGTAATACAGAAAAAATGAGAAAACATTGAAACCAGAACCCCTCCCTTGATGAAATCCTGGACACGGGCCTGAGCTTAGAGTCGACAAAAGTTCTGAAAAATTGGGGTAAATAAGGCTATTGTTAAAACTTGATTATAAAACAGTCTGAACTGATGAACCTTTCACCTTACTCTTAAAATTAGCATTAGTTCACTAAATATTTAATAAATTCTGAAGATTCATAAAAACGTTATAACGTTTAGACAAGATGCGATTTTGTTTTACGCTTTGCTTAATAAGGGGTTAATCCTAAAGGGAAAGAGCACACCCCCCTAAATGTCACAAAGTCTCCCCCCCCTGATCAAGAGCTCCCCAAAATTGAGAAAAATACTCCTAAAAACAACCCCCCTAAAAATTTCAATGGATTAGTCTGCGGCATGACCCCTTCCCTTTCCTTGGTGGGCACCCCTGGCTAAATGATAAGGTTTCCATCATTTTGTACATTTTTAGTGTAAAATAATGTGTTAAACAATTACTTTACTTAATAAGTTTACTTAATTACTTTACTTAAAGCCATGGTGTAATAAGAAAAAATGCAATTTTTTATATACACTTTTTTCCGAAGTGTAATTTTGGAATAAAAGCAATATTGCAAGAGATGTAGTTTAGCAAGTTGAAGTTAATATTGTATAATGTAGTGCAATTACATTGAGAGCAATACATTCTAAAAATTAATTTAATTAATAAAAATAAAATCAACTGATTTTAATCAATGATTTTGTTTAAAAAAATTTCTTGATTCAAATCAACGGTTTTTTTTTCCCCCCTAAATTACTTAATTTAAATCCTGATTTTAATCATAACTTAAATCAAGCTGCTTTAAATCAATGAACACTGCTTAACATTAAGTAAGATCGTCAAGCAGTTAACAATAAGTATTAACAAAATTGAAAGCGTGTACGGTTCCAAATTATGAACACATTGAGTATTAAAAAATGATAACAATTATGATTTAAAAAAATGTTGCTCATATTTTAACATTTTGTTGTCAGTCACGAACTTTTTTTTTAAAACGTTTTCTTAAAATAGTCAAGTGCGTGCTGGACAAAGTGACATAGTTCATTTCGCTTACTTATTCAACCATTTTAAGTATTAATTTCCTAATTAATTAACAATTGCCTTATTCACCCCCAATTGATTTTATTTCAGAACTTTAGTCGACTCTGAACTGATAAACATAGAAAATTGCCAAATTTTAAGAATTTATCTTGAAAAAGTATAAAAGTTATAATTCTAGGAAATATAGTAGTACCAATGTTTCCTAGAAGTATAGTTGAATGATTGGTGGTAGTAGCTGGGGAAAAGGGGGGGGGGGACCAGCTAGACTTGAAGCCTAGTGGTGACGAAATTTGTACGCAAGGATTTCTAATTGTAATTGTAAAACTTCTATCATATGTATCATATGTATGAAAATCATGTGTGACAGTTTTCTTTTAATAAAAAGAGAAAATTCTGTTTGAAAACTGCGTGAAAAAAAGGGAGAGAAGGGACTGGGGGAAAAGTTCTAGATTGCTATGAACAAATATGTATAATATGATAAAAGTTTGCTATGAACTATACCTCTGAACTTGCACTGAAAGATCAATAATGGTAATTGATATCTACAAATGTTTCAAGACTAAAAAAAAAAAAATGAATAAAAAAAATTCGAATTTTTTGACTAAAAAAATTAAAAAATCACATTCCCTGATGTTAAGTAGTCATTTCTAACCTTTATCATTATTACAATAAAACTATTTTCATATAGAATCTTATCATAGGAAATGTGTTTAACATATGAGAGTCTTGTAGAGTAAAATATTTGAGGGTTTTTGTCTGTGTTGATGTAAAACTGAAACTCATATTTTTAACTGATATGATCATCATCAAATTTGTTGTAAACGAATTTGAATTTTTTTTTTTTTTTTTGAGCAATCACGACTGCTTATTGCTTTTATTTAACTGTTTTTTTGGTGTTCCTATGATTTTATTTTCCCACCAGCACCCTCTGCAGCACGACCACCGTCGACCGGAGGTCGCCTCACGATGCTGCTCCTCTAGCGAAAAACGTCTCCAGGTTGCTTCAATATCCTACACTTACACGCATGCATACACGCACATACACACACACAAACATATACACACAACACACACATACCTACACCTACACACACATACACACACTCAAACACATACACACACGCATATATACAGACACGTACACATACATTACAGATACCTACACATACACACATGCTTACACACACATACACATACCCCTACACACAAACACACATACCCCCCCCCACATACACATAAACACACACGCCTACATACACACACACACACGCATATATACAGACACGTACACATACATTACAGATACCTACACATACACACATGCTTACATACACATACACATACCCCCTACACACAACCACACATACCCCCCCCCACATACACATAAACACACACGCCTACATACACACACACTCGTGACTGCGAAAAACATAATTTGAATTCAAGAGGTCAAAATTCAAATTAATTTTATTTTTATTTATTTATTTTTTCCATTCAAAAATTTTCGTTGTTCACTTTTAATTAACAGACATTTTTCAGCACCATTTTTATTTTTTAAAAATATGATTATCAACAAACTAGTTTAATAACTTTTATTCTATTGTAAATAGTTATTTTCCACCTGGCATTAATTCATATGTATGCTAATTGTAAAAAGTAAATGAATGGAAAGTAAATAATTCTATTTTAATGCTTTTTTTTCCATTTCTAAAATTCTTTTTTGCGAAGTTGACTGAATACTTTCATCAGTTGAGGTTACATGAACTTTTTTGTTCAGAGGATTAATTTTACATCCTCCAAATGTAACAAATACCATAATTCCCAAGAACGTTCAATGTTTGTAATTTTTTTCGTCCAACTTTAAATTACTGTTTTCATGAATCGTAGCTGTTAAATATATTAAGTCTATTTCATGTGAATGCGCAATGTACTTATTCAGAATAACACAAATGAAAAAAACCTTTAATAATGCTATCTTGTCTATTTATTTGAATATTTTTACTATTACTAACAATTGCAGGCAATTTGAATTTTATCATGTTAAAATATTACTGAATTTGAAAATTTATTTATTCACCCATTTATACCAAGAGTAACCAAAAATAATGCATTCTTCTTCTCTTTCCTTTATAAGATTGCACTATCTTATTTAAATAATCTTGCACGTAAATGGAAAAGTATTTTTTCATTTTTTTTCCACCGTAAACAAAATTATTAGCCATTTTAATTATTCGAATATTTATATTTTTGCTAATTATAAAGAACAAATGAATACTAAAAAAAAGAAAGAAGGAGAACCTCCATTAATAGGGCTTTGCAACCTTATTTTTATAATAATTTTTTATCGATACTCGTACATTTATCCACTAGATGGCAGCATAAACGATAAGAAAATAAAATCGTGCAGAAAAGCGATGATATTGCACTATTTCACCCTGACGCTCTCAGAATCTTTCGGTCTCTAACCGAACGTAAAAATTCCGCTCGCGGGAAATGTAGTAAATTTTTGATGAGATAAAAGAAGAGTATTTTTTAATTTATGTTGTTTTATTATGATGGTTTTAGTTCTATTTTTAAGTGAAGAGCATTCAATTGTGTGATCGTCTTCTAAATTATTTTTGCATGTTGTAGTTTTTTAGTTAATATGCCTCTCCCGGAGTCATTTAACCATATTTACAGCCTGAATATAGAATTTAGAGAGTAATGTATGTGTTATTCAAAACAAAATTATTATATTTCTTTCTGTTTTTGAATTTTACCCATTTTTCCATGAATTGTTTTTCTTTTAGCAACTCATGAAATGTTTTTTCCCCCCAAATCAGTGAAACTAATGTTGTAGTTGTATTATACTAACCTCAACTTAGCCTTCAATTATTGTGATTGCTTTTCAAAGTTCATTTTTAACAAATTTGATCGTAATCCTTGAATTATTTATTGCTACCCCCAAATTTGAGCGATTTATTATTGTCGTGTTAATTGATTTGACATTTCATCACCTTGAATTTATGAGTTACTGTCACACCTACACCTTACAGAAATGTCTTAGTATTATTAAAAGAAAGAGTGATCTAAAAGAGGATCTTTAAGGAGTATTGTTAATTATTGTTGTCGCATTTGTTTTGATGTGTACACAACTGTCAAGTTGAGAGCTATGCAACCAAAGGGTTACACTGGGTCCTCAGCGCCCATGTACAATTGAAGATTTTACACTCTCCTATTTGGCAATGTGAAGAAAGATTTTTTAAAAATTGTATTTCTTCAATGATGTTTGTAGGGCGGTTTCAGGGGCGCTTCCCTGAACCTTTTCGGAATTAAAGTCCTAGAAGTGCAATTGTTCATCCTTTTTGACTGCATGTGGGGAACTCTCTGGGGAACGTTTGCAAAGATGAAGTCCTTAAAGGAAAACTATAGGAAAATAAACTATTTTAAAAAGAAAAAAAAAATAGCACAGTGAACCTGAACATGTTTGACAAATGATCAGAAAAATACAAAATTTTCTTGCTAGTGTGTGTAAGGGTTTCTTTTTGCAATTTTTAATTTTTAAATTGGTTCAATTTTACAATTAATTTTTCAAGTTAATTCTTGCTTTTAATATGAATTAATGTTAATAAAGTTTTTATTTTTCCTTTCTTGTTATTTTTTCTTTAAAAACCTTTGCAAAAAAATAGACAAAACAAGAATTTGCGGATTCTTACATATTTAAGACTTTCACATAATTTAGCTATTGAGGGACAGTACAATCTTCAACATCTCAATGATTTGAAATTTATATCTGGTGTAACCTTCTATGTGTTTACAAATAAAATGCTTGTAATCAACTGTAACAAGATTTAAAGTAATGATTTTCGATTTTTGCTTTTAGTTCTGCTTTGCAAATAGGAAAACTTTCTAGTAGTAATTATTTACAATTCTCGGGCTTTAATATGCCACCTTTCAGTGATTTAAGAAATTAGCCGAAGAGGAAAAACATTTCAATTTTGTACGGGCAGTTGGTCATACCCTCAATACATGAACTGGATAGGTTTTACTTCTTTCAACAGCCATTAGCCAGAGACTGCAGCTCCTCCTATAGTTTATTTGAATTATGACCCTCCCCCCCCCTGGATAATAGATGTAATTATGAATTTTTGTGTGTATTTTGTTTGTTTTTCTCCTAAACATTGTTACGAAAGGAGGTAAATTATTTTCCAAAAGTGTTGGAAACCTTAATTTGCATTAGTTTTTTCTCATTCATTCCTTCCTTCTTGCAACAAGATCGCGTCAGCAGAATGTGCAAATTGCCAGCAGCATTTAAGCTCCCGGCACTTTGCCTCATTCTCTTCCCTTTCAATTTCAACCCAAGTCAAACTTGGTTTTTTTTCTCGGCAGCTCAGTTGAGTCTGTCTGTTTTTGCCGATAGCTTTGGCTTACTGCTCTGGCCATGACTATCATAGCTCAATATATTTAACGTTTCATACTTTGACTTAGAATGTTGGCTCCAGAAGTCATTTAACAGGGGTCTGGCCAGAGGAAATATGGGTCCGTTAACGGACCCTTCACAAAAATCTGATCAACCAAAACGGACCTTTCACAAAATCCCGACCAACCAAAACGGACCCTTCACAAAATTCTGATAAACAAAAACGGATCTTTCACAAATTGTTTATTGGAAGAGCAAATCTCAAATCAAAATAACGTAGCATGTTTGGAACCTTTTTTAAAGTTATATTAGAGGCGTCAACTTATACAAAATCTGCTAATTTTGCAAAAGAAAAAAAAGGCGTTCTTGTGATGCTCCTGCAAGCGATAAATAACTACTAAGGCCTAATAATTGCTGATTGTTGGTTTCTATAAAAGAAATTAACAGCTGAAAGTCAGTTTAGTTTATAATTTTGCTTGTTTGTTTTATGCAGCGGTGTTGTTGCAAACTTCTCTGAAAAAGTCGGTCGTAAGCACTTTTCTCCCAGCTCATGATTTAATAAACAATAACATACAGCATGATTTAATAAACAATAACATACAGCAGCGAAATGAACTGAGGACTGCAAAGGATAGTAGGGATGGGGGGGAGGGGGATGAATGTGATCGCTTTAGATAGGGTTACCAACTTTAAACTTATCGCCTACTTAGCATCTGGCGGGTATGATGTTTAACTAGTGATGTAAAATACCTGGGTATTTATTTTTAGGGGTAAATACCCAGGGTATATACCTGGGTAAATACCCAAAATGGGTATTTACCCGGGTATTTATTTCAAAATTTTATATTCAACTAAAATACTTTTCTGTATGTATTCCACTATGTATATATAACCAACCATATACAAAACAACAAATTTTTTCCCAAAAATTGTATTTTGATATGCAATCTTTTTAAAGAACATATTTAAAGAATTATATTTTATATATTTTAGATATTTAAAGAATTATTGTGTGAAACAACTAAGCAATCTAATGTGATATTCACATTAAATGTGTTGGATATGCCTACTCAATGTTGATAGTCAAATTTCAGATATAAAAAGCTATTATATAAAAAAAGAAAAGCTTAACTTGTTACAAAAAAAATCAAACATCCCATTTAAGTTTTAGAATAGTTCATTCTAAATTCTGACAGTTTTTTTTTTTATAAGATTTCATTAAGCCTTTAATTAAAAAAATTATAATACATTAATTTTTATATTTTTAATCTTTCATTTTACGGTTTATGTTTTAAAAAGAAAATCATCATTTTTTGATACCTCCCAATTTTTTTTTGCAAAATGCGCAATTACTAGGGGATTTACCCTGCTTTCGGATGAATACCCCAAAAAATATTTACCTTCCCACCCTACGTCACTAATTGCGTGTATTAAAAATAGTTTGAATAAATCTTCATCGTGAAGTACTGGGGAGCAAATGAGCAAGGCAACAGAAAACAATATTTTGATTTTTTTTCTTATTAATGTGAAAACTTCCAATAAAATAATTTAATAACATCACAGTCTTAATAACTTCTCAGCTTATTCTTCCAAACATCCCTCATGCTTCTTTTTTTTTTTTTCATTTTCGATATGACTAACCTAGATTGTGATTTTGAAATTCTGAAGTTCATCATTGAATTGCTTATACTTCTCCAATTATGACATTGAAAAGAAAGATTCCTTGTTTCAGGATATGTTTCTTTCATAATTTCATCAAGTCTTTCAATAAAAAATATTATAAACTGTGTAATACATATGTTTGTATCAGTTTTACCAATTATTTCATATTTTGATTTTTTTAAAAAAAATCCCATTCACTTTTTGCATTTTTTTGTAAAATACCCAGTTTTTGAGTATTTACCCAGGCCTTGGGTAAATACCCGGGTAAATACCCAAAAAATATTTACCTACCCGCTGGGTATTTACCCAATCCACATCACTATGTTTAACTGTTATTTTGGGAGAAAGTTATATGGGTTTGATTTTTCGATGTTAAAAAGGATAATTAATTTTAAATAAGCTCTTTTATTTATTGTTTTTTTCTTTAGATGCCTACATTTTGAAAAGCGCAATCTTTTTACATTCGATATGAGAATCATACTTTATTCTTTTTTTCAAGCTAACTTCGCTTTATTAGGATGCAAATAAATGAAAAGCCTTTTTTATTTTTGTAACAAGGCTTATTTAAGTTTTAAAGAGAAATTCCATTTTCGTTTATGAGTCAAAAAATTAAATGCTGAATCGATGGTTTATTTTTTATTTAGTTATTTATTTTGATTCAACTGTGTCCAGACATTAATGAAACGTTTATCATAGAACTCTAAAGTGCAATTCTAAAATAATTTTACCAGAAATATTTATTTTACAAGCCGTTTTTATACTTTTGATGCTTTCACTTTGAGGATTGCGGTCTCTTTGCATCCGCTTTGGAATCTGATTTTTCGAATTTTCGATGTTTAGTACGCTTTATTAAGAGGTAAACAATTAAAATATTTTTTATTTTTGTAAAAATCTTGGAGTTTATAAGTTTTAAACGAAATTCTATGCTTTTTAACAATGTCTTGGTTCAAAAAGTTAAATGCTGAACCCCTGCCTGAATTTCTTTTTTACAATTATTTTAAATACTATACATATAACATTTCTAGGATAATTTAACATAATGTAGAATGGTAAATAAGTATTGATACTTGAGGGGTGCCCATCTCCCAGAGTGTATGCCGCCCTCCCCTACTCCAATACTCGAAACACACTCAAGAATGATATTCTCAGCAGAAAAGAGGGAAAACACTCAACATTAAATGTCAATGATGCAGTTTGCGCCACCTCAAGATTCAAAAATTTTGTTTTTACAAAAAAAAAAAAAAAAAAAAAATTGCAAAATTTGATTTTTCCCAAAATTAATTGATTTTTCACAAAAATAATTGATTATTCACAAAAAACGGACCCTGTGAAAAATCCTGGACAGACCCCTGTTTAAAGTATAATGAGCTACTTAATATTGTAAAGAGTGTATTCTCAATATTTCGTTTAACATGTCATTGTATATATCATAGCCATAATAAACAAGTTACTTTTAACTTTGGCTCTTCTTGATGTTGCACAAGATAAATATGTTTTTTCAAGAACTATCACACATCCTGGTTGAGCTTCCTCTAAAAGTTAATGAGCTGAGCACTTTTAAAAGCTCACAGTTTAACAAACATTTACTTTGAAGGCATTACCTTTTTACCCCAAATATTACATGACTGGCCTGCTTGATGGTCTGCTTATTAACTTTTTACATTGTGATCCTTCACAAGCTTTTGATATGTCATAACATAGAAATTCCTACATTGCCCAGCCGTAATATGTACCATCTATGAAATAGGGAAATATTTTTTTATAAGAATATAATTTCCGACCTTGTTTGTAGCTTAGGATTGGGTATTTTATTCTGTCTTTTCATTTCAAAGAAATAATAAAAATTATATATGGTATAAATATTTGTATTGCATATCTGCTTAAATTCTTGATGATTGTATACTTTTAAAAGTTATTTATTTTTAATATAGGCTCCTCTTTTTATTATTCAAACAGTAACAGTTGTGTCTAACAGAAAATTGAATATAATTTTTCCCCGTTAGAGTTCAACAAGGAAAAGGGAATAATGGCGGAGTTTCCTAGTACTGTTGCACCTGAACTTTTTAAAGGGTTGAAGTTTTGTGTCATTGATGATGGTGATTTTGTTGATAAGGTAAGTATTTTTCTTTTTTCCTTAGTTGTTTGTGTATATATAAGGTTTGTCCAAATGAAAAGTGGACACGTGCGATAACGTCAGAATGAATGATTTGATAGAAGCACCACTGCACAAGTATATAAAGGGTGGTGTGAGGTATGTATCGCAGATGCCGTTCAGCAAAGAAACCTGTTTGCAGTAGAAAAAATTGTACAAAAGGAAAGTCGTGCTATCCATGGATGCATCCAGATCGGAACAACGCTGGCAAATGACATCAGATCTGTCGAGACCAGGCCAAGCAAACATTGCGTTGACCAATGATTCCATTACCTTTGTTAATGAAATGATTCGAGCTAATCAAAAGATTAACACTAGAAAGACGGAAAACCCCCGTATACCTAGAACGACGGAAGGGGCCAGTGTGGCCCTTCCCAGAGTTTTGGAGTGTAGTGCACTTATACGTTTAAATTCAAGAAATCAGATAAAATATATTTGAGAGGTGTGTTCTAGATTTAATTTAGTAACATTTAGCAGAATTTTTAGTATATTTACAATTAAAATCTTAGACGAAAATGTACATGTAAAAATTTTCAATCGTATTCTTTTTTTCCTTTTTTAGATACTCATGTTTATACGCTTAATAATAGTAATAAACAGTAATAACAAACTTAATTTACTTTCAAAAATTAATAAAACTGAAAATACTCATGTACTAACCTTATTTATTTTCATTTTGTACAATTAATGCAAAGCACTTTTCTCGAAGCACATTTCCCACAGACTGCCTTCATGCATTCTGGACATGTGTTCCATGTATGATTTCCATTGCAGGATGTTTTAACCAGGGCTGCGGAGTCGGAAGGAAAATGGCCGACTCCGACCCCGACTCCGACTCCTGGATTTTGAAACCTCCGACTCCAACTCCGACTCCGACTCCGGATTTTTTTTAAATTTTTTTAATTGTATTTTTTAAACTCCCTCTCTCCATTCAAGGGAAGGGGGAAAACCTCTTAACAGAGATTGAAATATTAATTCCTTTTTATGAAAATTTAGCATTTTGTTTTTTATTGTAAACCCAAGACGTCATACAACGTTAGAAATTCAATTTAAAAATCAAACTTTCCAATAGTTACGAGTTAAAAAGTGAGATGACTTAAAAATCGCTTTTAAAAATTTTGAAAATGATTATCTGTAATTTGCCCCCCTTTAATGTTTAACAAATATATATATATTGAACAAATCGTGTGCTTTCAATTTTTGAAAGCTGTAACTTGAGAGAAAAAAAACTTTTTTTCTAAATCCAAGTTTTTGAGAGGGAGTGGTTTGCCCCTGGTGACATCCATCTAGTAGATGACACCCAAAGTTAATTTCAGAGTTTATAAAAAATATAAATACTTTAATTCTGAAAATTTTCACGAATATATTTTAAATTATGGGTCATTCCATGTCAGTTCAACCACACCCCAACACCCACCATCTCAGATTTCAATGAAACTTTGTATACTTCTACTTTTCATAGTCCTAAGTAATCTCCTAAAATATTTCTTCTCTATTAAAAATAGTTTTTATTTTTTGACCCTTCAAAGTTTTGCGATTTTGCGTTAGTTGTCATTTATAGTTCTCTGAGAATGAACAGCAGCTGTTTGCAAAAAAAATTATTTCTCAATAACTAAAGATAAAAAATTTTTGAAAATTTTAATATTATATATTAAGATTTCAAATATTTCAGAAAAAAATATGTCAAAATTCTAAATTTATATTCAGCAACTAAAAAAAATTAATGAACTGAAAAATTTTAAATTTTTTCAATAAAAAAATGATAATCAAAATTTAAAAAATTTGGCAAGAGGGTCTAAATTAAAATACTTTATATATTTTTTTTAATGATCATTAACATGTGTGCTGACATATAAAATGAAAATCTTTAGGGGACTTTGAGGGATTTCCTCCCCCCCCGGGTGCCCCCTGTTTTGATAAATGAAAAAATGTTGATTGCAATATTACAAACTAAGTTAATAATTGCATTAAAGAAAATTTAAATATTGAAATACATTGGTGTTTGAACTTAAATTTAAACATTAAAATACTCAAGGTTTCTTTAAATTGAAAATAATTAATTAATAATAAATAATAGAAATAAGATATCGCGAAATTCGAAATTTTCCTACAGCAGTTTATGCATACTAAAAATTATTGTTGAACTTAGGGCAACATAGAAATTAAAACTTTTCATCTAATTCTGATTTATAATTAGGCAATTTATGCAAAGTATTAAAAATCCTATAAATACCAGCTCAGAGCTTTTAACTTGTTTCATTAATCTAATGCAATATCAAACTGAAACTTGAATTTGTTTATCTCTATCTAATGGTCCCAGAAAAGTTTTGGTTTAACATAGCAATTTATTGGGTATGAATTTAAAATGGTTACCATTGGCCAAAATATTTACAATTAAGGCTTTGCAACAATCTCATTTGACCCTAAATGGATTCTAATAACCTGGCATTTGTACAAATAACAGGTATTTTTATTTTACACTTCACTAGTAATTTTTTTAGATGTTTTGTTTTCTTTTTAATGTATTTGCCTGCACCTCCCCAACTTTATGGTTGCTTTACTAGCTCCCTTAAAGGGACAGCTGGTATTAGATGACAGCTGATCAGCAAGCTGTATGGTTCACATTAAGTTAGTTGCTTATATTATGACTGTGAGATTGTTAATTACTTTCTGATTGTAAGACCCTTTCTTTTTCTTGATTCTTCTTTCAACTGCTGCATTAGTTTTATCAAGGGCAGTATGTTCTTTTAAATTACTTTTTATTTTGAACAAATGATTTATAAACCTTACATATATTCCAGTTTAAATACAGTGAAACTTCAGTAACTGGACACACTGATAATCCAGGTGACTCAACATATATTTTTCTTAGGGATGGCCTAATACTAACTTCAATGGCAGAAAACCTTTCTAACTTGAAACACATTTTGCTAGAACACCTATAAGTCAACATTCAATTGCTATTCTAGTTCAATTCATTCTTTCATATTCACCTTTTCTCAAAATTTTTGAAAAGCACTTTTAGAGAATTCTATCTTTTATCCAGAAGAGTCAGCAACCACTCTGTGTTGTTAGTGCAATTCTGATAGGGTAGGATAAAATGTACCCTATGGGAGGCATGTAGCGAAAGAAGGCACCATTACTTATTTTCTGAACAAGTGTGAGCAGAACTTGTTATCTTTTCAGACCTGACTAACAAGAAGCTTTTATCTCTTTTCAACAATTATATATTTATTCTCACAAGATGTTCAAAACTATTATTGATTTTATTATGTTTTTTCAAAGAAAGAAAACAAAAAGAATAGAAAATTCATTTACTGGAATTAATTTTCATAATGTGAATCTTAAGCATTAATAAGTATAAGTGATACAGAGAGAAAATTTTTAGGAATTGAAATTTTAGAACACCAGTGAGTTGAGGAAAAGTTTCGAGTTATGTCATTAAGCTGGGGGGGGGGGGGGGAGAATCTGGACAAAAAAAAAAAAAAAATTCCATGCAAATAATAATGTTTTCCAATTCTCATTTAAAAAATACCTAAATCCATTGAATACAAGAGGTGCATATATGAGGGGAGGGGGAAAAGTAATTTACTTTATTTAGAACATTTTATTACTAAACAATCAAACCATTGATTTTTAAGAGGTGTTAAATGTAATTTTAAGAAGTTAAAAGGATGAAGTTGTTGTTGTATAGCAGTAAAACTATAATGGAAAAGCAGTTCCAAGATAGCAATTTTTCTCAAACATAGGGGGGGGGGGCGGATCCTGAAAGTACTAGAAAATGCATGATCATGAATTGGTGTTAAGACTTTACTTTTGTTTTAAGTTGTATGGACTAAAATGCGGCAATCCGTATGCAGATATTGTTGTCTGCAACTTTTGAATTTCATATTTTATTTTCAGAATGTCTATAATTTAAACAATTTTTAACTATTTCAAATCAAAAAAAAAAAAAAAAAAAAAAGCTTGAATATTAAATTAATACTTTATATTTACATTTTTTAAATAATTGCTGAAAACTCTTGTTTCAAATACATGTAAGAACTTTTCTCTATGATGCTTCGTTGTTTCTAGGGGGAGGGGACAGAATCCCTAAAAGACCCATATCTTTTTTCATAGGAAAAGTTAGGGCACATACTCATGATCATTTTTTCTTTAAATCATGATTTTTAAAACTGACCCTGATGTTTAAAATTTCAACAATGGTTTTTTTGACCAAAAAAAAATCAAAATGTTTAATTTTCTAATTTAAAAAAAAAATTTAGTATAAATTAAGATTATTATAATATTTTTTATAAAAATATTCAAAGTCCTAACATTTTTTATGAAAATTTTCAAAAAGGTAATATTATTAGTTGCTGAGAAACATTTTTCCCATTAACAACAGCTCAGTTAGTGTCTTTGAAAATGACAAAAAAAATGCAAAATCGAAAAATTTCAGAAGTTTATAAAATCAAAATACATTTAGATTGAAACAAAAGAAACTAAGTGGTTGCTTTTAACCACAAAATAAAGAAGTATACCAAGTTTCATCAAAATCCGAGATGGTAGGTGTTAAAATCCCATTTTTGTGGTTGATTTGATATTTTGAACTATTTCAAATAAAATAGAAGCTTTAATATTAATTTTTTACATTTGAGTTCCATATTCAACACACTGTATATTTGAATTTTTGTCATAACTGTTTACAATTCTGTTTTTAAGAATATGGAAGAGATTGTATGATGTTTTACGCTTTTTTTCCAGAATGTGGAAAGGGGGGGGGGGGCATAATCCCTTAAAGTTCCCTAATATTTTTCATTGGATAAGTTAGAGTACATATTCATGAACATTTTTTAAAAAAATCATAATTTTTAAAGCTGACCCTCTTGTTAAAATTCAGGTTTTTGCCAACACCTTTTTTTTTAAAAAGAAATTTCAAAATTTTCAATTTTCTAATTTTTTAAAAAATTTTAATGCAAACTAAGATTTTTAAGATATTTTTTATCAACATGTTCAAAGTCTTTCTATTTTGTGTAAAAATTTTCAAAAAGATTATAGCATTAGTTACCAAGAAATAATTTTTTTCATAAACAACAACATCTTGGTTTGAGTGTCTCGAAAATGATAAAAAATGTAAAATCGGCAAATTTCAAAAGACTGTAAAATCAAAACGCATTGATACTAAAAAAAAAAATTAGAGGGTTGCTTGTAACCATAAAGGGATGAAGTATACCAAGTTTGATCAGATTCTGAGATGGTGGGTGTTAAAATCCCATTTTTGTGGTTGATTTCACGTGGAATGACCCTTATATTTCATCAATAAAATTTCAACGAAAATAGGGCACATATGCGTCAGGAGCTAATTTTACACAAAACGCGGCGGTATACAAATTTGTACGAATAGCTTTTACTATACCTATATTTCTTCTTCGCTAAATTTTTAATTTAAATTTTATTGGCTGCTTTAGAATTAACCTAAATATGAAGATTTTAAGATTAACTGCAATTCTTGAGTGTTGTAATCAAGAAATTTTTTACGCTTATTTTGTTACATACTTTTTAGTGAGAACCAAGCTTACAGAAATAGTCTTAATAAAGAAAAAAACATTAGATTATTTCATCGAATCTTTTGGATTCGTGCTTTCGAGCCAGAACGTCTTTGAATTTGCCGATCACACTTAAACGTTTCAACCTTAGCTACAGGCGTCGACTTACTAATTTGTTACGTTTCTTTTACTATTTTAAACTGAGATAGAACAAAACACTATATTTCTATTTTTATTTGAAAGTGATTACTTGAAAATGTTATTCAACAAAACCGTTTGCTGACAGTTGCTATTAGTTAAGTTAAAAAGCAAACAAACTAGGGGACGGCTACAGAAAGTTCGGTAAGCATTCAAGCTAGCTGATTGCCATAATGGCAGTTATTTTCTCATTAGTATCTTTTTATACATGTAATCGAACCAATTGGTAATCAATTTTTAAAAAATGCAAGGAGAGTCAGTGAAAAGGAAAGAAAAAAAGAAGCCCGGAGTCGGAGTCGGCATGTTTTCCAACGACTCCGACTCCGACTCCTTTATTCCAAAATAAGTCCGACTCCGACTCTTCGACTCCGACTCCGACTCCACAGCCCTGGTTTTAACCCTACATTTGACTCTTGTTTCTAAACCTTTGTCTATTCGATCATTACATTTATCAATCGGTTTTTTCAAATCAGTAGTTTGTGGAACTTTTGATTCTACGTATGGAGCACGAAGCTCTTCACATAGCTGCCAAATCAAATTTCTACGACTAAGTTTTTTTCTGGTCATCTCTTTATAAAGAATCCAAGCATTTATCGCAGATATATCCAAAACATTGTATGCAGTTAACGTTATGTCCTTATCCATTTTGAATAACATAGTGGAATGAAGATTTTGCTTCCCTAATTTTGCTATTGGTGGCACCTCTCTACGATCTCTTCTAAGTGTTCCAACCAGACTTGTTGAATGAGACTTCAATTTTTCGCCTAGTTTTAGGCTTGTAAAATAATTGTCGGTAGTTATGTTTCTACCTTTCCCCAAGTATGGTTTAGACAGTTCTAAAATAACATGCTCGTGAACAGCTTGGTCTTTTGATCTCTCACTATCTGCTCCAGTAAAAGGAAATCCATTTAGAACATATTTGGAATCCACGCAAACAAGAAGCCAAAACTTTATTCCAAATTTATCCGGTTTATTCGGAATATATTGGGTAAAAGGACATCTAGCTTTAGATGGAAGAAGTTGCTCATCTACAGTAATGTTCTCTCCTGGTTTGTAGCATGATGCGCTGTTTTCAATTAAAGGGTACCATAAATCAGAAACCAGAGCAAATTTATCAGACTTCAAACGCTCTGATCTTTCAGTTTCATGATCAAACGATGGAAACATATGATTTCCTTGAAACGATCCCTGGTCATAGTTTGTGAAAAATAGGGGGGACCCCAGACGCTGGACCATAATGTGCTCAAAGGAGAGATTTTCGCTCCGTACACTCCTCGTGCGTACATAATTGCAAAAACAGCTTCGAGTTCGCTGACAGAAACAGTCCAAATGTTTTTGCTGAGACGACGGCGAGCTTCTTCTTCAGTACATTCTTTTATGTGTCGAATCATTTGATTACTAAAAATCAATCTCCAAGCACTAAGCACACTTTCTTCAGAAATATTTCTCTTAGCATATGATGTAGGACCTCTTGCTTCTTTTACAACATTTTGAGCTGCACTTCGACCTATGATACCAGAAGGTGGAATTATTTTCCATACAGTTCCATCCGTAGAAATGTCTTCCATTCCAACTGAGGGTAAAATATTTCTAGCAGGACTTTTTTGGCGACGTTTTCTACTAATACCGCTAGACTCACCCCTGGTACGCCCACGTCCACGTTTTTGCACAGAATTCGTAAACTCTTGGAAATTAGCTTCTGGAAATTCATTATCTGAAGTTTCAATGCATTCATTATCATACTGTACACTACTTTCAGAATCGCTCGATTCAACATCAGAGTTTTTCCTTTTGGTGGGGGCCAGTTCATCGTCACTTTCTAAATCACTATTTTTACTATCGCCGGAATCAAGCTCATCTAAACGCTGCAATTCTCTCAAAATTTCCTCCTGTGTGAGTCCACGTGTGCGACGCATTTTCTCTAATAGCTAAATAAAAACGGAACGAAAGCTAGTATACCACGACATTATCTTTGCAAGGTAAATTGTAAAGTGTATTTCTTTTCTCTATAGAAGAGCAACCCCAATTGTTAGTCGTCCAGTTGTTCCCAGTAGGGGGTGAGGGGTGGGAGAATTCCAACCACCTCTGAATAAAGGAAGAAGTAACTAGAATCTTACCATAGGGGCCACTGTGGCCCCTTTCGTCGTTCTAGGTATACGGTTCAATATCTACTCTCCTATGAGGCTGATACTTAAATGCTTACATATACACAAAGAAACGCTCAAATTATGAAAAGTCTGAAAGGTACAGTATGTTAAGTTAATTATTATTCGAGTTATTGAGAAACAAAAAGCGAGCGGGGCCACATAGGCCCCTCCGTCGTTCTAGTGTTAAGACCCGTGAAATCAGTGATGAACTCAACGTGAGTAAAGGAGCGGTTCACGCTATCATCCATAAACCCGCCCACATGTCTCTCAGGTCATCCGGACGACCCTAAAAGTATTCCGTTGGGTTTCCGAACTTGGCACCCTGCGATTTCCCCATCTTTGGGCCACTTAAGAGAGCATTACAGGGGAAACGTTTCCATTCAGACGATGAAGTGGAGGAAGCTGTGCAGGACTTCCTCAGGAATCAGCCCTATCTTTCTGTAGCAAAGGCATCGACCTGCTGCCACAATGCTGGGACCTGTGTTTCAAAGCCCATGGTGATTTGTTTTGATTTACATTAAAAATACTGTAGACCCTCGTTTTACGTGGTTTCGATTATACGCAGTTTAAAATTTGACACCTTTATTTTATTTTACACCAGGGACCACGTTAAGCATTTGCCAATGCACCAAATGTGATAAAATCGTACATTCAGAGAAAAAAATTCTAATTTGGCTAACAGAAAATTCTCCGAAATTTCCATAAAAAAAAATATCTTCCTTCAGGCATCAATCTAGACAAAAATTAGGTCCATTTACAAAATTCAGCCACCTGAAGACGAACCCTTCACAAAATTATGACAATACTCCCAGACTCTAGTAGTCACTGAAAGTTATTTTATCCTCCTACCATCTACCCACTCCGAGCAGAATGAGGTGTGCGCACGCGCGTTAACATCGGATCAGAGGAAGAATGACATTTGCCTCTTGACTTGCGCCTCTCGCTGATTGGAGGGATATTGAGTACGCAGCGTGGCTACACCAAATAGAAACATAGATTCATTGTGTTCGATGTCTTAAACATCGGACCACGATAGGCATCTTCGAGCAATAGTCTTTACTATATTAAAAGCTTTTATTTCTAGTCTCAAATTTATTGAAGAATGATAAATCACTTTTAGTTGTTTTAGCCATTTTTTTCCTTTTTACTCTATTAGTCTAAATAATCATGTTTCTTGGCCATTTTATAACTTTCGAACAGAAATCGCATGCAGATGTGTTGCTCGATTAAATCCTTTCTTCTTACCTAACTAGTTTAAAGTATCATTATTATTTTTCTAAAGGGAAAAAAGTTTAGTTTTTTTTGAAAAATTACGTATGATTTGTCAAAAAACTACTTATTCCATTTTTTTTCACAAATTTCTGAAAACGGAAAAAATTTCCTGGATTGATCTCTGCCCTTACCCTCAAAAAATCGTCAAAAATTAAGCGATACTTCACTCTCTGATTAAATATTTCTACAGACAAAAATCAGTAAAAGTCAGTCTTTGGCTAAGACTTTTGAAATTTGGCTAACACTTTTAAAATTTCGCTAATTTACTGGCTAGCAATTCGAAACCCTTAGCCAACGAGGATATTGACGTCAGTGACGCACAACCAAAAACGTTCACAATGAAAATTTTGAGCCATTCCTAGACAATAGAAATGATCTTTCTGATTTATTAGGGAAGTAAGACTCTATCATGGAAATGACGCAGGTGATCATATATGCGTTAATGCTCTGCAAAGAATTACAGAGAAAAATTCTTAATGGCTGCCAAAACGATTATCATAGCCAGCTCCTCTTTATTGAGAGAACTCGAAATTAATTTGTTTTCTTTATGAATGTTATGCATAAAAGTCAATGTAAATCTACATTGAACTTATTATACAATTAGTCATCACTAGAATGAAGTATTTTGTTACCTATGGAGCCACACCCCTGTTTTAGCACTGGTATTAGGTCTCAATTTATGCTGCATTTCCGTAGAACGTAGCCCCCGCTTAAAATGAGAGTCTACTGTATTATTTTTATTCAACTTGTCCACTTTTGAATTGGGCAACTCTTAAGTGGCCCTCAAAAATGTTCGTATACACTTTAAAATTTTTAGTAAAGTCAAAGTCCCATGAAACTGAAATCGAATATGAGGTTCATTATTTTTTCACGTCATCTTTGTGTCATTCTAAAAATAACGAAGAATTAAAAAAAAATATATATTGACTAATTTTCTTTTTGAAATGAATCAAAAAGCAAAAGAGACAGAGAAATAACATACCGCAAAAGTCATTGTGCGCTTAAATATTACTACAATTTAGTTGAAAAGTTTTTAGCACATTTGCATCCAAGGCAATGAGGATAAAATTAAGTTATAAACATAAAATTTTTCTTTTCTCAAGAAAATTATTTAAAGCACCCCCCCCAACCCCCCTCTGCAAAACTTTTTCTGATGTTTTCATCATTTTGCAATGAAATAAAACATCCAGTTCTGCTTTGTCTTTGGAAACTTAGGCTAAGCACCTTAAGCAGTCTTGTCTACTTCTATCTTGTGGATGACCAAATATGGCGACTATGTTTTACACATGTACCTGAAATGCTTTCCGATCAAAAAACAGTCTATTCCATCCGACCTTTCCTCTCAATGTTTATGCTCAGGCTTGTGCGTCCTATAAATTGTGTTCTTCCTGTTGGTGCATTATTCCTGTTCACTTCACTAGGAATTTTTTCTTGGGAACAATAGGGGTTGGAGAGGGGGGGGGGGACTGAGTAAGGGTTTTTTGGGTTGCCACCTTTTCAAACAAGGTCGTGAATTTTAACCTTCACTATGAGCTTTGTTCTCTACACAAGAGGATACAAAATATGCTTCGCAATACATTAGAGACGTACCAAGTACTCGGTACTTGACCAAATTTTGATCAGATACTCGGCCTATACCGAGTAGTTGTAAGAAATTGAATATTGTTCAAGACAGATTTTTAGTAAAATCTGTCTCGAACATCTGTCTCGAACTATCAATAAAAAAGTGCAGGCATATAATATACTGCAATCATTTACAATTCAAATTTGAATAATGAAGTATGTTATGCTTCAATAGAGTCAATAGAGAATTTATTTTAATGTCTTCAAAGTTAATAAGACTTATTCATTAAAAATGCGGCAAAATAAGTATAGAAAATATAAAATTTTTATGTTATTAAATGGAGTTTTGCTACAAACAAATATTAGTTATTAGAAATATAAAAATACTTTTACTTAAAAAATAAAACAACATTAAAAGCACAAATTTGCAGGAACACTGCAGATACTTGTTTTTTTGGAATGCCTTTTTCCATGCACAAAATGTGAGCTTATGGATTTAGAGAGATCCGACAAGAGTTGTTTTTTTTTTTGTCCGGTGTTACATGCATTAGCTCACATTTTATGCACTGAAAAAGACGTTCCTTTCAATGCCGAAAAGCGTGTCTGTAGTGTTCCTGCATATTTGTGCTTTTAATGTTGTTTTATTTGCTTTTAAAAGTTATTTATGTTTAGCAAACTAGATCTATAATAGATTGATATAATTTGTTTTAATTCTTTCATGCCTTTTCTATACTTGTTTATTTTTAATTTTAAAAGTAACTTTTTTCTAAAATTTTTAACACGAACAAAATCTTTTAAATTATGCGTAGTGAAATTTCTCCTGGAATTTTTTAAAAAAAAAACTATTATATGGACATGAAGGTCTGTACTACTATTCTAATGAGTTCAAAATTCGTCACATTTGTGTCGGTGGTTCTTCTTAAAACACAATTGGTACTCGGTACATGGCTGAGTAGTGAAAGGCCAAATTCTCGGTACTCAGCTACTTGGCCAAAGTGCCACTCTACGAATACATGGTAAGCTTTTTAAACTGACACTTGCTAAAAGAGAAGGTTATAGCATTCAAAGAGGAAAATTTTCTGAGAAGAGGTCAGAAGTTTTGTTTGCCTTAACCAAAACTTCCGTATTAATCTAGATGTAATATGCATGACATTTTTAATTAAATTGAATAGTAAACCAATGTTTATTAACAAACTGTTCGTTTTAGCTGTGATTTCGTATTAACCATGGTGTTATTAAGAGAGCAACTTTATGTCCTCTTAAGTTCTTTTTTTTTTTGTTCTACTGTAAACAACAAGAAAAACCCACATTTTAAACTTTCTTTATTTCAACTGTTTTTAGATCAAAGCATTACTTTTGGAAGGTGGTGGAAGTCACAATAGTTATCTCTCTGATATGGTGACGCATGTTATATGTGATAATCCAGATGACCCAGCTGTTAGTGAAGCATTAGAATTGTTTGAAAAACCAGTTGTTACAGTGAGTATTGATATGCCTATTAAAGTATTTTTCTTAATTTTTCCTGAAGATGAAATTTAAAGCTTACTGTTGAAAGTATCAAGTTATACTTTTATTGTATTTTTGAATTTTTAAAGTTGTATTTCTAAAAAGATCTCATTTGTTTATTACATTTATAATTTCACTTGCAAGCTGTCAAGTATGTTTTGTAAAACTAGGTTTTAAAGACTTGAAGATTTTGAAAAACTTCTAAAGTATATTCTTAGTCTCCTCCCTCTCCCCCCCCCCCCAAGGAAAGATAACTTATAATTGTATTTTTAGAGTGCAACAAGGAAAAACTTCCGTAGAGAGCCCTTTGAACCTTTCCCATCCCTCATCAGCTTCATCTGCAGTGGATCCCACCTCGATCTCGAGGGAAATCAGATAGCGAACACTTTGGCTAAGGCTTATGCTTGTAAGCCCTCTGTTCCGTCAACACCCTTCACCTCTTTGAAGAGTTTTTCAAAAATAAAGCAAGAATAACAACACTTGGATTGTTCCCTCCAGATCACCATTGGTATTAATGTTCTCATCCTGGAGGATTCCTGACTAGGGATTTGAATAGACAGGATCGAAGTATTCTTGCCCGCCTTTGAAGTGGTCACCTTAAATCAATGAAATTTTTCAAGGGATCCAAGAACTTCGAAATTTGTTCCAACTGTTCGTCTGAGCAGGCTTCATCAGAACACATTCTCGCGTGTTTGGGGGCGCTTGAAACAAGATTTAATTGACGATCCTTCAACCGTGTAGGACATAGGCGGCGATTGGAACTGAAAAGGGGAGGGGGAGGAGATAACTAAAAGCCATAGGGTTTTTAGCAGCAGCAAAAAAATTAAAGAAAAAAAAGGTGAAAAATACAAAATTTTGCAAAGGCTGGTTTTGAGAGCATATGAGTAGTAATTGACTTAAAGCTAACAGCTTAACTCACGTTTTTCTTAAGATTTTGATGAATTATGTGCACAATAACTTTCCCAGAGAAACACTTAGGCATGAATTATACTTACATTATTTACCCCAAAATATTTTGAGATGTCACAAATGCTTGGTAATAATGTCATTGAGCAAGAATGTCTTGTTTAAGTGAAACAATCTATTTACTAATATCTAAACAATGAATACATACAAAGGCATAACTTGCCCCCTGAAGTGAGGGGGCAAACTTTTTCTTAAAGGGAAATTTATTTGATTCATATTCTGCCATCCAATTAAAATAATGCAAGAGACTGTCTTTTTTCAGTGGTGCACCAGAAAAAAGTTTTAAGGGGGTGGGGGTGGGGGGCATATCGAATATTGTAAGAAAATTTTTGATGTGATAGGAAAGGGGGGTTTGGGTTCTCCCCCGGAAAATTTTTGAAACTTGTAGCTTTAAAAACGCAATTTTAGACTTTGCTTGCTGATGTTAGGGGAACAAAATATACAGCGGTCTCAGCCATGGGTGCAAGACCTTCCGTCTCAGGGCAAATTTCCGTCTTGTACAAAATTTCTGAGATTTGTTTGCAACGTGCTTTTAGAGGAGTGCCTTTTAGATAAAGGTCAAGATTCAGGGTCGGCACTCACAACGTGGTGACCTAGTTTAAAAAAATCGAGACCTAAAAAAAATGTCCTCAATCGTCATTTCCCCCCTGTTGTACCTAGAAAAAAAATCTTGGGATGAACAGGAATTATGCACAAATTCAAGATCGTTTTTTTGACCAGAATGGCAATACAGTTACGTGTGAAACATAGATGCCATATTTGGTCACTCACAAGATGGAAGTAGGCAAAGAACTTAAGTGCTTAAGTTTGCAAAAACAAAGCAGAATTTGATGTTTATTCAAATGCAAACTAATAAAAATAACACAATGTGCTGTAAAGCATTTTATTTACCTATTTATTTATTTATTTTTTATATTTAAAAGTTTTCTTAAGAAATGAAAAATTTTGTATTTGAAATTTCATCTTATCTTTATTGCATTGGACGCTAATGTGCTAAAAGCTATAACAGTTCAATTAAATTGATGTTTAATGAGGATTTTACATTTTATAATTATTTTTATGCTACAAATTCAAAAACCTAAATCTTAGGTCACCATATTTGGTCACTTCCAAGATGGAAGTAGACAAGATTCTTTAAGTGCCTAAATTTCCAAAAATAGAATTGGATGTCTATTGCAATACAATGCAAATTATTGAACATTTTGCAAGATGTGCCATATTTTCCCCCTTGGATAATTAATTACCTTAATATATAAAAATCTTCTGTGCGGACGTTTGTCACCATAAGGCTTTTAAACGGCTGGACCGATTTTAATAAAATTTTTTGTGTGTAATTAAGTTGTGGCGAGCATGGTTTCGAAGCGTGATGGATCGAATCGGAATTGTTTTTGTTAATTAATTGATTAAAGCATTGGATGGTTATATTTCCCTAATGATTAATATTTATTTTAACCTATTGCTGAGCGAGAACTGAAATAAATATTTAACCCATTGCCAAAGAACAATAGGAAAGCCAACTCTGCCCTCTGTAATGAAATTTCCTACTGAGAATTGAGAACAGATAAAACATAGAGAGTGAAGCCTTCATTTTTGAAAGAAGCGATTTTAGATTCCATGATAAGTTTTAAAGTAAAGTCCTGGAAGAAATCAGATTTCTATCTCTAGGTTCATGCAAAACGTATCTTCTGTCATTGTAGTTGAACCATGTGACCCGGGTCAGTGCTTTAGGTTTGCCTAAGCAAATGATCAGAAAGTACCGTACCTAGCAATATTTGTTTCTCGGCTCAAATCCGTCTGAGTTTGGACGCTAATGGCAAGAATATTTTAAGGATTTTCAAACTAATCAGTAGGTTATTAAAGGAAATGAAGGTGGAATTTAAAGAAGAAGCAAATTTTATTTTCGTACAGATAAATTACCAGAGGGTAGTTCTGTCCACAAAAGACCGGTCGGAGTTAGCGTCGCTCACTGTTTGGCTGGATTACAGTAGTGTGGTGACTTGGCCACTTGGCTATAAACAATAGAGTTGCATGATCATATGTTTACATTTTAAAGCTACTGTTGATGTAATTTATTGTATTTTTTGTTTATTTGGCGAAATATTTCAAATTGCAAAAGAATTGTTTTTTGTTTTTAAAGAGTGTTTAGTCATTTTAGTTGATGAATGTGCTTATTTTGCATCCAGAGGGAGAGAAGGATGAGTGATTTTCGCTTATTCAGAGAACAGATTTTACCTTTATCATTTTTTAAAACGATATCCTTTCGATTGTTTTATTCTTTCTCGTATGGGGGATGTTGCAGCAGAATTTTCCGTTTGTTCTAGATGGGTAACATTTTCTTTCTACTTATCAATTCCACTCATCTTTTTCAACAAAACAATTCAAACGTTTGATAGTTTATTGAATTTTTTTTATTTTTTCAATTTACAAAGTTTGAACAGAACAAGGTCTGTCAGGTCCTCTAGTTTTCTTTAAAAATACAAATTTGTTTTCTCCAAATTTTATTTTCAGAGTATTATTTTATCCTTATTGCTTCGAGGTTAATATGCTAAAAACTGACTCTTTCATCTAAATTATTGTTTTTTGAGGGTTTTTAATTAAAATTTCTTACATAGCTTAAATTTTTTTGCGTAGTCACCTTGTTTAGTAATTCACAAGATGGAAGTAGACAAAACTAGTTAATTGCCTAAGTTTCCAAACACAAAATTGGATGCCTATCTCAGTGCAAACTACTGAAAATAACATAAAAGGGCCAGAAATTATGTTCTTTTTTTAAATTATTTATTTTCTGGAAAAATGAAATTTTATCAACAAAATTGTATTATTTGTAAATTTTATCTGAAATGCAGTTTTTTGCCGACTTTTCATTGATTTATTCAGGGCCGGATCTACAGTCGAACCTCGTTATCACGACACCCTTGGGACTGTCAACAAAGTGTCGTCATGGCCGGAGCGATGTTATAACCGGAATAGTTTTAAAAATTCATAATTAAACATTAGTAAACCATAAAATTATATTTAATGAAGAAGTTAATAGGTTTTTTTTAAAAATTAGATTTAACTAATGTAAATTTGAATTATTGGTGAATGAAACAAAAATTATTCAAAAAAAAAAAAAAAAAAACCTTCACTTTTTGCTATTATTGTTTTTTTTTTTCTTTTTTCAATTCTACAATACTTTCCAATAAAATGTTTAATGAATTTTTGAATAACATTTGTCACACTCCTTCTTCCACAAAATTATCAGCATGAAAGAAACCAGTTCAAAACCCTTTCACTTTTGTCCGCAATTTGATTAGATTTTGACGGCTAAGCCTCACCTTTCCCTTTTTAATCCTTTTATCCACTTCAAGAGTTGTGTGTCCCTTTTCAATCTAATGAGGAGCCCCTTATCTCTTTTTCTCTCACGGGAGAAGCTTGTTGTGACCACCTACAGCTTAACGTAGCTATGGTCTTTCTCTTCTCTTGCTGCTTTCCTCGTCCAGTATTGCAGTCCACCTGCTTTGAATTCCTTTCTATTGTCCCTGTTGTCAAAGTCTGAAACCTGTACCTTTCAGAACTTATCTACTCGCCCCCACCATTCTCAAGGTGTCGAACCTGGTCAAATCTCTAGTCAGAGTTCCGAAGTTCCTACCACAAACATTTCTAGATGTCTTCATTATTTTACTGAACATTTTTCAGTTGCAAAGAAATATTTGATCCAGTCTGTGCAGCTTGAAGCGTTGTGGTAACCGGAGTTGCACGAAAAAACTGTCGTAAAATCCGGAGCCATTTAACATTGAAATTATATTGCATAGGTTCGGAACTTTGAAAAAGTGATGTGACATCCGGAATGTCGTGAAATCCGGGTGTCGCAATAACGAGTTTTTACTGTATAAACTTTGGTCCCCCTTACAACAAAATCTGTAGGGCCCCTCCCCAGAGGCCAGTAATGTATATTTGTGACATTAATAAGTCTTAGTTCTAGTTTGTTTCTGTTTCTCTTCAATTTCTTGAGCCGTTGGGGCCCCTTAAGGATGTGGGCCCTCTCGCATTTCGGGGTATGCGGATATGCAGATCCAAGTCTGGATTTATCTTTATTTTGGGAAAACCCTCCCCCCCCCCCAAAAAAAATGCATGTTTATAGCTTTTAAAATGTAATTCTGTAAAGTTCTATTTATTTGTTTTTTCATGAAAGTAGTAAAAACTCATCTCCCATTTTGTAGCTCAAAACTTGGCGATAGTGGTTGCCACCAGATTTTTTGGGTCTAGTGGCCACTGGCCACTTAGAAATTTTCTGAATCTTGACCTTTACTTTTAGACTCGCGCCATTTCAAACAAAAGCCCGAATTTCTGCTGAACTTGAAGCACAAAATGATTTGTTGTTGTATCATCTGAAAGCTAGTAAAATGGGCCAGTTTTTGGTAGATTTGACCCATTGTAGCTCATACGATTGTTTTCGAAAATGTCGCTTGAAATCTTTGCGCCATTTCAATTCTGAGTGTGTCCAACATTTCAAAGCTTGTAGCTCACTGTAAAATGCTACTGTCTTAATGGGAAAGGTGTCATTTTTTAAGATTTAATCTGCTCTTTCCAAATATGTTCTTATTTCCTTGTAGGTTCTACAGGAACCTCAGAAATCGGTCGTTTTCTCAGAATTTTGTTTTTTACTCATTTTTCTTATATCTACTACAAACTTGGTTACAGTTAAGGATTCGACACGATAATGGGTGGTTTTATACTCCGCTTGGGCTCTTCTGTCACCCCCCTTTCTTATGGCAGATTCGATCGTACTCCCCCTGTATATGTGTTCGTACGTGTAAGGACGGTAGCGTTCATAGACTTCAGTGCCCCTCCCCCCCCCCCCCCCCCGCAAGATTTAAGTATGCGCCCTATATGAATTTTGAAATTTGTTTTTAACATAGTGGAATTTTTTCAGGGGATGCACTCTCATACCTCTATCGCCACCCCACTCCATGGGAATTACGGGGGTGCTATGTACACCACTGACATATACATCCTTATTGTCCGTATGTACGATCATATATACAGGGCCTTGCAAAGGTGGGGGGGGGGGGACACCTGTTGGTCTGAGACTGAAAGGGGCCTCATATTTTTCTAAATAGGGATGAAATATAGGGGAAAAACATTATGGTGTGGGCCCGGAAAAGTCATTTGTGACGGGCCCCAAAATTTATGTGCACTCCTCTGTGTATATATATATATACTTAAACAAACGCACAGTGTGTGTAATTATGTATATGTCAGCTGATGTATGAATAATTAACCTTTAAAGAAGCTGTTGCTTTTACATTTTTGCAACTTAGCATGACAGCTACCGGCATATATGAAACTTTATATTCAACTAAGTAGTACATTAAAAAATGTTTTGTTTCAAACCTTTTTATTTATTTTCAGAGCCGTTGGGTGATCCTTTCAGCTAAATGTAATAAACTGCTGCCGTATCCTTTTACTGTTAAGCATAAATTTTAATTCAACGTGCATTTTTCAATAAAACGTGATTTGAATGACATTGAATTGCAATTTGTTTCTTGTAATTAGTTGAAATTGTTCTATGTATCTGCAAACTGTTCAAGTTTAGCAAATCTCATGTTGTTACTAGAAATAGAAGGAATGAAAGAAAAAAAGTTTTTTGTGTATGTATGTATTTTTTGCTTTTTAATCTAGCAATTGCTTTAAATATTTTTAAGACTGAGGCAGGAGTTTAGTTCGTTATGAACCAGCGTTGGCAAGTTCTCTGCCGAGGCGGTTAAAACCACTGGTAGAAACCGGTTAAAACCGGCATGGCAAAAAGCACTTTCCGCTGCTTTGCGGCAAAAAACTGGCAAAAACTCACAAAATGAAAAATTAATTCTTGTTATAGAACAGAAAATGCATGGAAAAAAAAATTAATTGTTAACCAAAGTATTGTAATTTTTATTACAAAATTATCACAATTCAAAATCAAATGTTACATTGTTTGGACCTTGCAATTGTCTCTTAGAAAAGGAGGTTTCAAAAATCTAAACAGGTTCTCAATTTACTTCACACAAATGAGAAGTTTTAGGATATTCTCAAAACAGGAGAGCTAGCAGACAATGCATCAAGGAGCAAGCAATGTTCGTGAAACTTTCATTTATTGTATAACTGGTCCACCATGTAGTAACTGGGGTTGTGGTAAAAATTTGACTGGAAAAATAGGTTTTGAGAACTGGGGCCAATTTGTTTTGCAAAGCTGTGACATTAGGTACAAAATTTAGGCAAGTAAATTTCTGGCACTTTCTTCTTGAAGCACATGACATGATAATTTCAATCAGTAATGCCTGTTTAATATTGTATGTCACTCCTCTTTTCTAAGCACCCTGTATGATTTTTTATCCTTTGTTAAATTAATCCAAATACTACGAGCCTCTGCAATTGGAAAGTTCCCTTTCTGAACTAAATCAAGGGCACTAACATGGGATTTTATTTTTTTAAATGATGAAATGATGTTAAATTTTTCAGTTTACTTAAACAAATATCATTTACTAATTACTTGAGTTATTAAAGACATTTTTAAGTTTTTGCCAGTTTCTGCCACTGGCACGGCAAAAACTAGTTTCTGCCGGCAGAAAGACAAACCTGTTATGAACCCTTAGCTTCTTAACTTTACGAGTTTTTACAACTACAGTAGAACCTCGATTATACGAGCTAATTGGGACCGCTAGTGCCTCGGATGTCGGAAATCTCGGTTAATAGAAACTTTGCATAACGCTTACCAGGATCGCAAATTTTTTAAATGAATAAATTAAAAATACAATAGAATTTTTTCAAAATATGAAAATGAACACAAGAATTAATGCTTTACAGTTAAAACACTAAAATAAGAAAATAACTTGTATTAATTTAAAAAATTATAATTGACATTTCTTACAATGCCAAGTTAAATATTGAAAGATGCATTCAAAAAAAAAAAAAAAAAAACAAATTCCCATAAAATATTTTTTATTTTTAAATTAAAAATTCATTATTTGGTAAAATTTACGTCATTTTTTATAAAAGAAACTTTACTAACGGCTCGATTAACAGAAACCTCGGTTAATCGAAGCCTTGCTATGTGATAGTGACTTTTATATCTCTTTTTTAGAGTTTATTGTTCATGCACATGTTTCAGAGTTGCAAGGAATTCTTTTTAGCCTACTTTCCCAGTAAAAGTCAGAAAAAGAAGAAAAAGCATGAAAGAAGGCTTAATGCATCTTAAAAATATCGTGAAAAACAAAAAAAAGTCAAAAATAAATAAAATAATTAAATAAATATTGAAAAATTAAAAATTGGAAAGTAGGGTATTGAGATGGGGAAAAATGTCTGTCGGTCTGTCTGTCTGTCGGTTGGTCTGTCTGTCTGTCGGTCTGTCTGTCTGTCCCCCCTAATAACTTTTGAATGAATAGTCCGATTCGAACAAACTTTTTTTTGTTCGAAAGATCTCGGCGAGGACACCTCATTCCCATATTTCACTTTTTGATTTGAACTATTTTTTGTTCAATTTTGAACAGTTCAAAAAAACTTAACATTAGCGCCTACGGGGAAATTCAAAGCAATTCCGAACTGTGAGGCGAATTTGCTTCAAACAAGCTTTGTAGGAAAAAGTTTTTGATGAAAAACTTGTATATAAAATATCTTTTTGATTTGAACAATTTTCCGTTTAATTTTGAACAGTTCAAATCCCTTAACAATAGTGCCTACGGGGAAACTGAAAGTCAATGAAGATTCCGTACTTGAAGGCGGATTTACTTCAAGCAAATTTTGTTGGAAATAACTCTTGACGTCAAACTCCAGACTTCGACTCCGATAATTTAGGGGCACTTGACTCCGACTCCGACTCCTGTGCCCGACAATTAATCGGACTCCGACTCCCCGACTTTGACTCTGACTTCGTAGTTTTGGCAAAAATTTACACACGGTGGACAAATGACTGACTCCGATTCTTAAATATTCAACTCCGACTCCTTTATCTCAAAATGAGATTGACTCCGACTCCGCAGCTATGGTTTTAACTGTGAAATAATTATTGTTGATATGACTTGTTTTTATTTTTACGCTAAAGTTTCAATTTAGGTACTTAGTTTTTGGCGAATAAACTCGAAGTCATTTATATTTCTACATAAAGATATGCGCAGACGATTTTTTTTTTTTTTTTTGACAAAGAAAATTATTTCTTTAAGTTGACATTTTTATTGGTTTTTTTTTTTGTTTTGTTTTGTTTTGGTAAGTGCATTAATTAATTTAAAAAAATGTTTTTTGGCAACAGGGGAAAAGAAACGATTTTTTTTTTTTGATATGATGTATTTATTTTAATGAGCTGATTAATTTTAATTATTATTTTCTCGTTTTGAAAGCTGTTAAAGATTTTTTTTAATGGAAAAAAGTGTATTAGCTGCTTTGTTTAAAAGTTGCTTCTTTTTTTTTTTTTACGCATAAAATTTTTTTTAGATGAGTGGGGATTATTTTATTCCTAGAAATCAGCTTAAAGTATTTTTAAAATATGTTTGAAAAAATTTGCGATTTTAGCTATTTTTGAGAATATTGATCAGGTACTAGAAAGTAGTATGGGTATACGGGAAAGTAGGCTCATCTAGTTCTAGACAGAACTTCTTGTTTTAGCCTACTTTCCCAAAAAAAATCAGAGAAATGCTCATGAAAGAAGCCTTAATGCATCTTAAAAATATTGTAAAAAATAAAAAAATAAAGTCAAAAATAAATAAAATAACTAAAAATTGTAAATAATGGTATTGATACTTATTGGTATAAATACCCCCCTCCCTAATAACTTATTGGTATAAATGTTTTTTCGTTTGAAAGAACTCAGCGAAGGCATCTCATTCCCATATTTCATTTTTTGATTTGAACAAGTGCACCCATGATCTTGCCAACTTAAAATATATTTGTTCATCAACCAAAATTGTTCTGCAAGTACTTTAGGCATTGTATGCACAAGCAACCAACGTGACCTTTTCCACAAATTGGGAGCCCTAAATCAAAATCGTTTCATACAGGAGTTTTTTTTCCCCTCATTTTTTAAAACCTGACTGTTGCTATGCGTTTCTGTAAAACCTAAAATGATTGATATTCTCCAAAAATATTTTATATGATTTCTAAAATGCATAGAAAGAGCAAAGATACAAAATTTTATAAAAATCCGAACCTAGGTATTATACTACGATAATTTTACATGCCATGAAGGCGCAATGAAAAGAATGTTAATAAACAAATAAATTAATAAAATAATAAATAAAATGAGTCGAGTTAAGGTACCATATAAAAACACTTCAAAACTTTCTAAATAATTGAAATTTTCAGGATGCAAAACGATTGAAATCTCAATCAAGACACGCAATTTTCGACGATGGACGTGCTTTAATGTTGGCATGTTTCCCAAACATACGTTTATGGAGGAAATTGCAGTTGATGAAGATCAATTGGGAAAGATAATTAAAAGGGAAACTAAAAACGCAAGAAAAATCAGAATCTTTTCAGATTTTGAAAATGAAATTTCTGCAGAAACTGCCAATTTTCTACAAATATCTCCCAACTTAAGATAGAATTTTGCACAAATTTTGCAGATTTTTATAAGTTCAAAGTAAATCTAATATTCCTGTAGATGACTTATTGAATTCAACATTTTTCTCAAGCTTTCCGCCGAATTATCGTATTTCCGAGAATTTTAGATTTTTTTCTAATTTATAGAAATCTGCAGAATTTGCGCAAAACTCTATCTTGAGTTGGGAGATATTTGCAGAAAATCTGCAGTTTCTGTAGATTTCTTACAGAAATTTCACAGAAATCTGTAGAATTTCTGCAGAATTAGAAGTATTCTGCTTTGGGGATAGATTGTATAGAAGAACTGCAATTTGACAGTATTTAGTTTAAAATATTGTAAAACAAATTGATGTTACTATTAATTGCCAACTTACTGCTCATGTTTAATTAATATCTTATTTTGTATATTTCCCTTAACATTAGCTAGACTTGCTGGTTTTTCACCAGTGAAAAGTCAACTTTTCTTTGGTCTTGTGTTTTGTTCAACACAGGTAACATTTTAGTTTTTTTTTGTATTGCATTTAGTTTCATTAAATTAATCTGTAGCAAATTTTAGTGTGAAAGCAGGTTGTCTGCTCTCCTAGAGAGTCAGACAAAGTCATGGAAAGTTGAGGATTTTGCCCACGATTGAAAATGGCCATGGAAAGTCATAATTTTCAGCAAAAAATTGCTCAAAAGTCATGGAAACTGAAAATGGTCATGGATTTTGGGCATTTGAGTATACATAGTGACCGAATTTTACAGATTAGATGTATAATTTACGTATCGTAGCTGTTTTTTACACTTTTATGCGTCAGTCCTGATTTTCCATGCATTACAAACTTTCATTGTTTCTGCTCCTTTAAAGCTCGCTCGTTTTTCTTTTCTATGTAATTCTACTGTTTGGTTAATCGTAATTTTGTGTTTAGTCTTATCTTTATCCTTTTTTTATTTGTCTTATTGTGTAGTTGAGGACTTGTAAAGTCCTTTTTAAAGTCTAACTTAACAGCACGCATTCGAAAACTTTAATTTATTTGCATCTGAGTTGATTCAAGAGACTCAAAAAAAAAAATTTTCATTAATTTTTATCAATGTCTTACATTAAGGAACATTTTAGAAAGTAAAATTAGTCTTAAGAATTAATTAAGGACGTTTAGGACGATTATACAATATGGAAAACAGGACATTTTCATTGGCAACGTCCAAAAATGTTGTAAATTTAACAACTTCAGGAATTTTTCAGCAGTTGTATTTTATTGTAAAACTTTGACTTAATACTTAATTTTTCATTATGATTATTTATTTACTTCATTTATTCATTTTGAACTTAATTTTAGTATTTAATAAATTATTAGTAGTGTCACAACAGCTAGCTTTTAAAAGTATTAAGTGATTCTTTATTTGTTTTTAAAATAAAATATTTATTTAAAAAAAATCAAAAGTAAGAAAAATATATATGTATGTTCAAACCGACTTAATGGTTTGCTATTCTCTGGTAGTTGTACATTATTATTGTTACAGGCTTGAAGATTATTTCATTTAGGAAAATTTAATATTAAAGCTCTGGTTTCTTTGTTTGTATATTCTTCGGTTTCGCCCTTCTTTCTAACTTCTAAATGTTGTTCTCCCTGTAAACTCTGAGTTGTGTGAGTTAAAAAAGCTCTGGAAAGAAAGTCTAAAAAGAGCTCTCAACTGCTGTCAAGGAGAGGATCTGAGAAATCTCCTTCCTCCCCATTATACCCTGAGCCCCCCCCCCCACAACCCCCCATATTTTTTCATGTTGTTGTTGTTGTAAGAAGTTTAATAGTTATTTCCCGTATAATGTTAAAATAATTGTTTTTATTTTTTAGATAAGTGTTCCTGACAAAAAAAAGTTATGGGCCATGGCAACGTTTTATGGAGGATCATTTCACTTAAATTATACCAAAGAATGCACACATTTAGTTGTAGGAAAACCAGAAGGAGTAAGTTTGTTACATGGCCTATTGTGCAGCTTGAAATGTATTTTTATTTTTCTGCTTCCTCACTTTCTTTTATGTAGCTAGTAGAAGTTATTGCTGTTGCAGCTTAATTAATCTTTTGAATTTCTAGGTAACACAGTTGGGAATAATGTTCTGCTGAAATCATAAAGCTTTGATATGAATCTTCATTCCTATTGAAAGTGCTTCTACTCTCTAAATTTTAACATGCATTGCTTACATTTTATGTATGGATTCTCCATTATAAAAAGAAAAGATAAATTTGTAGTGTATTACACTATGCAGAAATAATACTGCACAGTAAAAAACATGCCTCTTTTAAATGCTTCTTCCACCATTCTTGCTGATTCTTATGTAAAATGACCCTCTGATTCTAAATATGACTACATTTTTCTCCTACCAATCACCTCTTTTTAGAAATAGCAGCCTCATTTTTTTTTTTTTTTTAGTTTTTGATGGTTTGATTGCCATTGTTTTTATTTGGAAGAAAAAGAAGATTATACTAAGCACTAACAAACACTCTTCTGAGGAGCTAGGGAGGTGAAGGTCCTAGAGCATAATCATTCATAGAAGGAGGGAGATTCAGTGGTATCCCTCCCCTGAACTATTAAAAAAATCATTAAAAACTATCTTTAGTAACTACTACTTAATTGTTTTTCTTAAAATTGAACATTTGAGAGCTTAAAATATTGCATGTGACTTTGAGTGTTGCAGGACTTTTTAAATTTCATCTTGTTGATATGTCCTTATTCAAAGCTGTGCATGTGGGCGAGGGGAGGGGGGCTAGATTTGTTTCATGCCCATAGTTAAAACAGAACTATAAAATTGAAAGAATTAAAAGCACAATTTTTTAAACAAATGATGAAAGAAACTGCGTTATTAGGGAATTGAGATAGAGGTTAAAAAAAGTGTAAATAATTTAAAATATGTAAATAAATTAATTAATTAAAAAAAAGTCTTCCTGAACTTAAGTCACCTACTTTCCTAGGCACCAGAATGCATTTTGTGACATTAATTTTTTCAAATTTTTAGTTCCACATATTTTTAGTATACATTGTTTGTATTTCAATTTTAAAGAAAATATATTTCATGTACAGTAGAAATTTAAAACCTCTACTTTCAGGAAAAGTACATGAAAGCTCTTCAAACTGAGACAGTGAAAGTAGTAACTCCAGATTGGATTTCTGACTCAGTTCGAAATAAAAATATTTGTGATGAAGATTTGTATCATCCGCGTCTATTGATCATACCTCAGCCTGAAATTCCTGAACCTGAAATACCATCCCCACCATCTCCAACACTTTCATCTACTCTTATGTCATTAGATAAAATTAATCTTGACAACAGCATACCTATTACTGGACAACAGTCTGATCAATTGGTTTTAGAAAATTTCTCGAGGCAGATGAAAAGTTATGGTAATAAAACTTCGGATAATGCACTTGGGAATTTACCTGATTTGAATAATATCAAAATTGAACCAAATTCTTCCCAATTTACAACAGATCAACAAGCTTTACTTGCAGCCCGAGCATCTGGTATTCAACCTTCCCCTTTACAGATAAATATTGGTAGTAGATTGCAAACACCCCCTTCTCCACAAAATTCATATCAACAAACATTACAACATCAACAGATGCTGCAACAGGGAGAGCAAAAATTGAATCAAGCCTTGCAGCAAATACAAGCTCAGCAGCAGCAGCAACAACAACAACAACAACCCCAAATACAGCACCGACTTCAATTACAAGGGCCTCAATCTCAAGTACTTCAACAAAAAGTGCAATGGCAGCAGCAGAGAATGACTTTAGCTCAACAGCAGCAACTGCAGCAACATTTATTGCAGGTTCAGAGACTTCGACTTTTGCAACAACAGCAACTTATTAATCGGCAAGGTCTTCAACCTCAGCAATTGATTCAGCTTCAACAAAATGTTCAATCACAAATCCAGCAACCAACAAATTCACAAGTACAACAGCAATCACAGTCTGTCCAGGCTCCTGTTCAGAAGCAGACATTGCAATCACCTATACATGCCCAACAAATATCACTTCAACAAGGATTGACTCCACAAAATCAACAAACACTAATGCAAACTCAACATTTGCAACAATCTAATAAATCCATTAATTTTCAGTTACAAACACAAATGCGGCAACAACAACAACAACAGCAACAGAATTTGACACCGTTACAGCAACAAGCTTTACAAAAACATCAGCTCCAACAACAGCTTCAGCAACAATTATTAAAACAACAACATCTTCAGCACTTACAACAGCAACAACAACAGCAGCAAGCTCAAATCAATCAACAGAGAGCTCTAACTCAGTCTCCTAATATGCCACCATCCCCACTTCATTTGTCTCAACAAAGTATTTTGCAACCGTCACCAAGACAGTCTCCTCTACAGCATTCACCATTACAACAGTCTCCATTACAGCACTCTCCACGGCAGCACTCTCCGCAACAAGCTCAGGCTCAACAACCTGTACAGTTGCAGCATCAGCCATCTCCATTACCTGGTCAGCGACCTCAAACACCTTTACAGCAAGCATCACCACAACAAACTCTTCATCAGCAAATTACTGTTCCTCTCTCTCCTTTGCAACAAGCTCAGCAAGTTGCACTAGAAAAGGCTCAACATTCTGCTGCTGAGAAACAATTACAACAAACTGAATTAATTAAAGCCCAGTTGCAACAAGCTGCTTTAGAAAGGGCACAGTTTCAAAAAGCAATTTTTGAAAAAGCGAGGCTGCAACAATCGTTAGAAAAAGTGCAGTTGCATCAAGCTGCATTGGAGAAAACTCAGTTGCAATCTGGATTTGATAATTCAAGCCTTCAGCAAACTTTAGTTTCACATTCTCAATTGCAGAGAAATTCCAGTCAAATACATTTGCCTCAAGCTTCTGCACAGCAACTGCAACAACAAATTCATCAAATGCAATTGCAGAAAGCTTCATTGCAGCAATCTCAATCCGTTTCACAACCTCATCAGTTACAATCACTTAATAAAGCTGAATTACCATCAAATTTACAACAGCATCACCCTTCTCAGTTTTCTATTCAGCAAGTGCAACTACAAACTGCTGCCAAATCAAATCAACATCAAGGGCAATTGCAACAATTGCAGCAACAGGGATCTGTTCAGAGGTTACAACTACAGCAGCAACTCCAACAAGGCAATTCAACTGTTCAGCAACTTCAACAAAGTTCACCTGTGCAAAGATTACAATTGCCACAAGGGTCAGCGGTTCAAAGATTGCAATTGCATAGTTCACAACTACAACAGCTTCAACTTCAACAACAAAATTCATCTCTTCAGTCTTTGCCTGCTTCAACTGTACAGCAGTTGCAACTTCATCAACCAAATTCATCTCAACCTTTGCAGACAACTACTACATCTCAACATTTGCAGCTTCAGCAAGGATCAGCACAACAAATTCAGAATTCCCAGCAATTACGTATGCAGCAGGGATCTCCTGCCCAACAGATACAACTGCAGCAAGGATCACCTGCACAAATGCCTCAAGGTTCTCCTGCCCATTTGCAACAGGGTTCTCCGGCTCAGCAATCATTACAGTTACAAGGTTCTCCTAGTCAGCTGCAACAAGGATCTCCAGCACAGCATTTACAGTTATCTCAAGGCTCACCTGCTCAGCATGCACAGCTGCATCAAAACATTAATCAAATCCAGCAAGTGTCTTCACAGTTACAGTCAGTGCCTTCACAAACTGTTCAACTCCAACAAGTGCCTTCTCTTCAAATAACTCAAGGTCAAACTCAACACTCACAACTACAAGCACAGTCTCTTACACAATTACAATTATCTCAACAGCAGCAAGTACAACTTCAGCAATCAAATAATCAACAAATCAAACAAGCATTAGTGTCTCAGACTCAACAGGTGTCATCTCAGTCTCAAGAAGTACAATTGCAGTCAGTTTCATTACAACAGGCACAAGTGCAGATGTCACCTCAGCAAAATCAGTTATCTCAGTTAGCTCAACAAACATCTCCGCTAAATAATCAGATTAGCCAAAATCAGTTGCAACAAATACCTCAACAATCACAACTGTCTTCTCAGCAGTCGGAATTGCAACAAAGTAGGCAGAATCATTTACAGTTATCTACACAATCACCTTCACAAATTCATCCAGTTCCTTCACCTCATGATATTAGCCATTCTAATGCATCTGGTACTCACCGACAGCCATCTCCTGCTCAGTTGCAATTGCATTCTCCTGCTGTGCAAGCTCAACTTCAGAAAGTTCAGCTACAAAGAGCTCAACAAGTTGCTGCACAACAACAAGCACAGCAACATCTTCAGCATTCAGCAGCCCAGCAAGTATTGTTAAAGCAAGTATCATCCCAAAGTCAAAATTCTCAAAATTCTTCATCTATTCAACAGACCTCTCAAAATATTAATCCACAAATTTCATTACAACAAACTTCTGTCCAACAAGTTCAACTTCAGCATGTGTTACAACAAGCTCGTCTTCAGCAGTTACGGCAGCAACAAGCACAGTTACAGCAGTCAATAACCCAAAGTAATAACTCCCAAAATGTGGGAAACAGTCCTCAGGTTGGTTTACAGCAGTCTACATCATTGCAATCCTCTCCATCTCAAATTCAAATTTCAAACCAACAGTCTAAACAGTCATTACACTCTCCTCAAGGAAATCAAATTCCTCAAACAGCTCAACAGCCTCGACTTGCATCTCCCCTTCAACAAGCACAGTTGCAACAACTTACTCTTCAGCAAGCTCAAGTGCAGAAAGCTTCGTTATCACAGACAATTTTACAACAAAATCAACTTCAATCGCAATTGCAACAAGTGCAACTTCGGCAGGCTGCTTTGCAACAAGTAAGATTGCAACAACAAGCTAGTACTTCAACTCAGTTAAACCAACAAGGATTACCTAGAACTCCGCAGCAATCATCTATTCAAACTCAAATAATCACAAAGCAGATTCATTTACAACAGTCTCCTCCCCAAGCTTTACAACAAACACAAACAAATCAACCTGCATCTCAAGTTCAACAACCAAGGTATACTAGCCAATTGACTTCCTCAGTGCGACCTGTACAGAAACAATTTACTTCTGGTATTACTGGTAACTCTAATGCTACATCTATGCATGGTCAACCTCCTGTTCAAGGATTGCAGCAGCAACAGCAACAATTATTGCAACAAAGACAGCAATTACAGCAACAATTAGCTTTGCAGCAACTGCGTCAGAGACAATTACAGCAGCAACAGCAGCAACTACAAAATTCTCAGACATCGCCTCAGCAAGCTGTTCAGCAAATTTTGGCTGGTCAACCTCAAGTCATGATGAAACCTCCTCCCCAGTATCCATATGATCGTCAGCAACTACAAGGTCAACCACGATTGCAGTATCCAACGCATCCAAGGCAACTATCTCCACAGCAGCAACAACAACAACATCCTCGTGCACCATGGCAACAAGTTGCAGGTCAACAGTCCCAGTTCTTAAGGCGTTCTCCTGGTGCAAATCCTCCTCCATCTCCTCAGTGGCAAGTTCCACAATCATCACCAAAAGATGAATTAGCTCCTAGCTCTCAAGCTGCAACATCTCCTCAACAAACTACCTGGTCTCAAAGACAACCAGTTCCAACAGTTGAAGCTCGAGAAATTGCCACACCTGTGTCACAAGCATCATCCCAACAAGTAGTTTGGCAACAAAACCAACCTCAGCAGCGTGACCTTAATCAACCCCCACTTCAGCCATCTCAATTAATACAGTGGCAGCAACTAAAACAGCTTGAATTGAGACGACAGCAACAATTATTACAACAGCAAAATGTTGTGCAAAGACCAGCTTCACAATCTCAGTTTGCTCAGCAATCTGATCAGTCAAATCAAGCAGGTCAGCGAATGGCTGTTCCTTCACAAACGCATCAAACTTTGGCTGTTCCTGCCCAGTTCCAACCTCAAAACACACCCGCTGTTTTGTCTCAAACATCTCCTGGTTCAGTCGCTCACAATACACAACCTCCAACTCAAGTTACTCCTAAAACAAAGACTGCTCTTGCAAACTTGCTCAATACTAGATTACAAACTACTGGCCGTGCTACAGATAATGAGTGCCCCCAACCTGTAATAAGAACAACACAAATGATGACAGTAAGTAATTTGGGAATTATTATGTAATTTTGATTCTTTTCATATCAATTGAGGCAGTGAGAAGCACAGGGATGCAAGTGGACATTTTGAAGTTATGAGTAAAACCCGTTTCAAGTTCGGATCCTAGGTAGACTTTCATTGAAATTTTTTTCTCAATCAAGCTGTATACCGGAACCTACCAGTACTACTAGTACTATAACAGGGTGGCGACAGATCAGGGAGATCAGGGAAAAGTCAGGGAACTTTATTAATCAGGGAAAAGTCAGGGAAATATGAGGGAATTTTGAAAAAATAACAAAAAATCAGGGAAAATTGATTTTATGAAGAATTTTTTATTTATTTTTTGCTTTACAGAATTAAATACTCTAATTCCCTATGCGTTTTCCACCAATTATCTGTTCAAAAAAAAAAAAGTAAAATTAATGAGTTGCGATTATATACACTGCCGCATATTTGTGCATCTTTTTTCCTCAACGTCAAAGTATTGAATCTTACTTATTAACTGCACAGGATGAACTTCCTAAGATTGTTTCTGTGTCTGTTAGGTTGTTTATTGTACCTAGCTTGAAATTTCCTTTTACGCTTTCAATGCTACGTAAAATAAACAACCATACAGGCAAAGAGGAAACCTTCATTAATGCCTTGGCTCCTTTGCCTTTATTCCATTGTCTCGAAATAATTAGCGTACCGTAATCACGATTTCAAGAATAAATCTTTGGTTTTTTAATTAATACTATAAAAGCTTAAAAGTTATTACTTCTTTACGTTTTTAATTTAATTGCTAAAATTGAACTTTCAATAAAAAAAACGCCTTTATACTATTAGTTGTCATCGCAGATTGAAAAGGTTTTCTTTTCTTCAGACTTAAGTGATTCTTTAATTTTATAACCAAGTTGTATTCTTCTTTTATATATTTTGAAATTAACTAATTCTTTTTTTTTCCTTGCATTTCAAAGTTGTTTGTTACAAAAGCAATCTAAGATTTATTTCGTTACATACTGAAATCATTTGAAATAGAGTTAACTTGTGTACTTAAGTAAATATCTTTATTTTTTTTATTGTTGAAATGCTGTCTCCATTCATTAAAACCTATGTTCTTGATTAGAGAAAAGCTCCCTATGAATGGATGTCAAATGGTTTCATCTGTTTTGCATAAGTATATCAATTAGTTATATAAGAATAACTACATTATTTCTATTACTTGTTATTCTTGCAACAATTATTAGTTTGAAAACTTATTTCAAAATAATTTCAATTACTTTTTAGTTCTATCATAAATACACTATGTTTTTAAGAGTAATTTTAATAGTTTCTTAAAATTCTTATGCTAAGTGGTTTCTGGAAGTGATTTTTTTTTTTAATTTTCTATAATCTTTCCATACATAAAAATTTAATATACTGTTTTGTAGCCCCCCCTCCCAAAAAAAAAATTGTCTTTTTTTTAACCATTTTATTAAAAAAGTAGCATCTTTTTAAAATATAACTTTAGTTCAACAACTTTACACAATTTAAAACGTTTAAAATACTGCATTTTATACAAACATACAATGGATTTCAAGTAGAGCAAGGAACGAAAACCATTATCATTGGTAACGTAAATCAGGGAAATTTGGTGAAGTTAATCAGGGAAAAGTCAGGGAACTTTTTTTCGCAGTTCCTGTCGCCACTCTGTATAATCTTGCCCCAAGGTAGAGGAGGTGTTACCTACCATTTGTACTGGTTATCTCCAAATTTTTAATTTTGCCACTTGCATCCCTTTGCTTCTCACTGCATCAATTGACTTATCCTTTTTGGTAATTGAATAATACTGATATTTTAAAGAAGTTATGTAGATCAGATGTAGGAATGCACTAATAAAGCAAATTGGCTGATTATCAATTAATTGGAAAAATATAATTAGCTGGTTAATGCATGATGATTTATTTTTCTCCATTTTTTAAATGTACTATACAGTTTCGAAAATCTAGGTCCAGAGCAATTTGCGCTTTTGCCACTTCGGATTGTGTTATCCAGAAAATTTCTCCGGAATAAAATTTTTCACCATTCGGAGTAGGACATAAGGACAAACACCTTTTACTTAGTACAAAAAAAAAAAAAAAAAAATTAATTATTGTCTTCACAAAATATTTCACTAAAATTTAAGTATAAATTTCCCTTTTAATCATCCCTAAAGTAATTTAAAAATACATTTGTATGTAAATTTGTAGACAAACAAACAGAAAAAAAATCATGTTGACCTTTCTAAATTCAGTTTGACGAGTTTTGTCTTGACGTCTGTTACTATGTTTGTGTGTGTGTATGGATTAAGGTGATCAAAACTAATCAATTTTAGAATTTTTATCAGGGCACCCCCTAAAGTGTGCCTAGGCTAGAAAATGTGATTTCAAAGTTTTAACTCAGTCAGAGAATATTAACCTGAGTTTCAAAGAATATAGTCATTTTATTCTCTTACAGTTTCATTTGTCAATTTTTCTGCTGAAATTGGCAGTGATATTTGTCATTTCTCTCAGGTCAGGTTGTTGTGGAATCTGAACATATTTTGATGGTCTCGGCAAATACATATGTATTTTCCAGTCTCCCTCTATAATGAACACCCTCATAATCTGAACACTTTTGTACAGTCCCATGAGTGTTCTCAGAATAGAAAGGATCTACTGTAGACACTGGTAGACAATATTATAGACTCGAAGATTCGTTTGATTTTGTTTTAATCATAACTCAGTTTAGCTTATTTTCTTAAAAATAAGGATGAATAGTTGAAAAAATAGTAGTAAATGCAGTGTAACTCATCTTATGAATTAAAATAATAATAAAAAAAGAGTAAATTTAATATTTTATCGTTATGAGAAGCCTGGACAAAAATATAAACTCATTTATAAAATATCAAATACCTTCTCCCATTCTCCCTAATGAAATAAATATTTCCAAAATTTTCATCAAAACAATGAAATTGCCCAAAAAAGGGATTTGTGGTGGTTAGAATTTCGGGATAGATCCATAAAGTAAAATGCTCACAATCATAAAAATGAAACCTTTTCAAACACAAGTATAAAGTGGTCATTTTTGATACTTGTTTACATCATTTACTTTTGTTTTAAATGTGCATTTCCCAAAACTGGAAAAACATTCTCGATTTTTCTCTTTGTTAAATCTTTACTTGCTGCAAGAAAACAAACTTTTGCATCTTTTAAAATAATTTTTAAACCTCTTTTTTTTTTCAGAAAAGTCATAATATTTTAATTATTAATATTGATTATCACATTTTTATCAAATTGATCAAATTATGATATTGTTTTAACTTTAAAAAATGCTTTTATTTACCCATGCCCTTGCTGAGTTGATCATGAATAGCTTCAAGTTGATCGTAAGTGTAGTATTTTCAAAAGGGTGTTTATTTTTTATCATCATTAGTAAAAATTCATTATTTTAGCTTAAAACCAACTATTTTGGATTGATTTTGAAACTTTCATGATATTTATTAGTTATATTGTATTCTCTAAAACTGATCTATAGTGAATATAAAACAATTAGGTTAATCTTTTAATTTTTGTTCCAGCAGCCAACTCAGTCAGTATCTCGAAGACCAAGTTCTGAGAACATGACTGTTATTCATACTTCAAATCAGGTACCTGCGGAAAGAACTCAAGTTCCTCCAATCCAGCCAGTCATTTTCTATGGACATGATCCTAAAATAAATGGTATGTTTGATTTTTAACATTTTGTTATGGATAGGTTGTGATAAGTTGTATTGTTTTAGCCTCAATGGACGTAATTTGTGAGAGCCTTTAACCTTTTGCAGACCTAATGTGGTCCCCTGATTGGAGATTAAGTCTTTCATATGCCAACATTAAGGCAGGGATGTCAAAGGCACATAATTTTGATGCTCAGTTTTCTGCTAGATTGCAGGCACTCTAATGATGCAAAATTGTACTTGGTAATTAATTCGGCTGAGAGTGGATAAGCTAAATAGGCATTAAAGGAATCTTTAACATGACGTATAATAAATTGTACAACATGGTGCCGACAATTTTTTTCATATCAAAAATCCTTTGAGTACTTTGGCTGCAGGCTCAAAATGTGTCTCCAAAGGCATACCCAATTGGCCAATGCTAACCACTGCCACCTAGGCGGCAGCTGAAAATTTAGAGGTATATATTTTTTCATTTTTGAAAAAAAAGCAGTACTGATAGTAACTGTCAAGAGGAAAAGTTTAGAACTGCACCAAAAATAGCAATAAACTGTTGAAAAAGCCTAGAACGCGTAGAAATACGGTTCACAAGTGCAAATCTTTTTGCTGGAATTCCACCTGGAAAGGCAGCCTTTTTCTAGAATATTTAGCAGTAATATCAGTTGGCTACAAGGAATACAAGTGGGTGTTACTCTTTCATACAGTTTTTTTAAGGGTGCAAGGAAACCCTTTGAGCATAACCTTCAAGTTTTTTTGTTTGAATTGAGCAATTTATGATTTGTTTAGCCTACTTTCTCTTATAAGTAATGCAAAAAGAAAACAAAAAAGATAAAGGAAAGCTTAATGCATTATGCTGTTAAAAATGTCTAGAATGTGAAATGATTGAATATAATTGAAAACTAAAAAATTTGAAAGCATTACTTTGAGATGGGAAAATGTCTCTCAGCGTGGTCGGTTTGTTTGTTTGTCCATCTTCCTTTAACAACTTTTGAGGGGATAAGACTTTTTTAAGACTCTTTTGTTTTTACATTACTTTTAAGTAAATTGGAAAAAAAGAGAAAAATGTTGTGCACCGGAACAGTAGAAAGGATGTTATAAATGTAATTGGCTTTTAACATTAGCAAAAACATGTAATATGTATTATTTTTTACCCTCAAAAATATAACTATAAACACTGAAATTTAAATCCATTTTTCTTTTCAATTCTTAATGTAGCTTTTAATAGGGTTTGTAAACACTCATGCAATAAATTTCAGCATATTTGAAAAAGTAACACAATCCCCCTCCAATTGCAGATATCTTTCATATTTGTATCCATTATTTTTTTACCATTTTAATAGTAAAAGATTTTATTTCTCTTGAATTTAACAAAAAGCTCTTAAGGAAAAAAATCGATATTGTTACAAATCCTGTAAATAGTAATTATTGTAGTAACGTAACCTGTAAATAGTTTCCCGTAATGAATATACAACCCCTTAACATATGGCTAAAGTATACAACCCCCTATTCTTTTTTTTCTTATTTCATTCACTGATTTTATCAATGGAAGTGTAGTTGTAGAACGTTGTAGCATTTTCTGGAATATTTGAGAGATTTCTTTTCGGTGTATTTAAGCCGTTAGCGATGGATAAACAGTTAGTTTCGATTGAGGATTTTGAACTGAGAGTGTGTATTTGCTCTGTTTATAGCGAGGCATTTCGCTGTGTTGTTTTCGTATTTGGAAGTAAATACGTGTGTAAACGTTGAGTTTACGGTGTTGTGTGATAATTGCTTAATTGCTGATGAATAATTTAGCAGTTGTTGACGCTCTTTCCTGTACATAGTGTAAATAAATTTCCTGTGTTTTTATCAAGAACTGTGTTTTCATTTCAAGAAAGTGGAAGTCGCACCGAATCCGTTACAATTTGGCGCCCAACGTGGGGCTTCTTCTGGACTTTCTTGGAGTAAGTGTGACTTTGGACATTTTTTCATAAAGACTGTTTGAATTTATAGACTTTGTTTTTATGGTGATTACTCGCGCAATGGATGACCAATTAAAACAACTTCTGGAAGCAATTAATGCTGCGAAAAGCGACTTGGCTGAAAGTTTGGCCGCTAATCAAGAACAATTAAAAAATGATATGGCGGCTAATCAAGAACAATTAAAAAATGATATGGCGGCTAATCAAGAACAATTAAAAAGTGATTTGACTGCAAGTTTTACTGCAAATCAAGAACAATTAAAAAATGACATTGCGGCTAATCAAGAACAATTGAAAAGTGATTTAATGGTACTGAAAAATGATTTAGCTTCTAACCAAGAGGAAATTAAAAACGACCTTACTTCGGTAAAGACTGTAATGGAAAATAAATTTAATGAAATAGAGCATTGAGTTGATGCTTTTGATGAAAAATTTGAAACAGTAGAAAACCGTATCGCAACAGTTGAAAATCATGTGGATGAGAAAATTAAAAACTTGGAAAGGAGATTGGCGATCGCGGAAAGCAGCTCTGTACAGTTTGGCGCTCCCACATCGGTTGCTCGACCGTCCATTAAACTTGCCACATTTGATGGGAAAACTTCGTGGCAGGTTTACAAAACTCAATTCATGATAGTGGCGGAAGCGAACGGATGGGACTCTGCTACCAAGGCCTGCCATCTTGCAGCATCCCTGAGGGGTGACGCAGCGGACATTCTTCAGACCCTTCCGGACAGCCAGGGCCTGGATTTCGTCACCCTCACATCTGCGTTGGAGCTTCGCTTCGGTGAGAAGTGCCAGAAAGATTTCAGCCGACTCCAGTTGAAGTCCCGTTTCCAGAAAACCGGGGAAACCCTGCAAGAGCTAGCGGCGGACATCGAGAGACTGTCTCATCTTGCTTTTTGCGACTGCCCTGCGGATGTTCGAGACAACCTGGCACTCAACTACTACATCGACGGGGTTCGAGATCCGGAAATCCAGAAAGCTCTACGGATGGCGGATGTCAAAGACCTGAATTCTGCTGTTGTGTATGCGATGAGATACGAGGCCGCCCAAGAAGCAACCCGTGTGGATCGCCATCTAATCCGGACTCAGGAAGCTGTTGAGTCTGATTCCAGGTCGTCCCACCTCGCTGAACTTGAGAGACAACTCAGTGACTTGACAAGACATCTGAGCAGCATAACAGCCCAAAAGAAACAAGAGCAGAAGTGCTGGAAATGCGGTAGTGAAGGATACCTGCGAAGGAGTTGTCCGGCTCGCCAAGCTACGCGAGGGAAGGAAATCACCACCACTAGAGCTCTGCAGATTTCCTCTTCTAGTAGTGGCAGTGATGGACTTTTCATTTACGCACATGTAAATGGGAACCCCTGCAGACTGATTGTCGACACTGGAGCCAATGTGACAATCATTAGGACAGATGTGGCTCGTGAATTTGGATTGAAACTGCTGTGGACATCGCCACGCGTAAGTCTCCAGACTGTGACAGGTGACAAGATCGAGATTGACGGTAAAGTGGACTTGGAAATAGTGTTTGGGAATGCCACCTACCATCATACGGCATTCGTCGCTAATATCACGGACCCCTTCATTCTCGGATTGGACTTTTTGAAGAAATATGACTTCACTCTCGACTTCAAGACTAATGAGCTGCACTCGATGAGAGAAGACATAGCCGTTTTCCCAGCAGAAAGTGATGTAAAATCCGCTCATCAAATAATAGCCCAAACAGATTTATCGATTCCCTCAAGGTCAGAATCATTAATACCTGGCTCCCTTGAAGAAAGCAATAGTTTTCGATTTGGACTCATTGAATACCCTAACCTAAGCAATAGCCTAAAAGGAGTGCTGGTAGCATCTACGCTTGTGGACCTTTCTAAGGATGTAATTCCTGTGAGAGTCGCCAACGTGAGTGAAAGGCCAAGGAATATCCGAAAAGGTGAAGTGTTGGCAACTTGTACTCCAGTAAACTGCATCATTAGAAGAATCAATTCCCCCGAGACTGTGTCTTCCGAGTCCTTGACATCGAAGTTAATTGGGAGTGCGCCGTTATCGAAAGATCAAAGAACTGCTGTGGAACAATTGGTGGATGACTTCAAGCATCTGTTTTCATCTACATCGGAGGATGTTGGCCGTACGAATTTAACGCAGCATAGGATTTACACTGGAGAACACCCCCCTATTAAACAGCATCCAAGACGACTACCGTTCGCCAAGAAGGAAGAGGTTGAGACCCTCCTGAAAGAGATGAAGGAGAATGATGTAATCGAACCTTCTTCCAGTCCTTGGGCCTCTCCCATCGTCTTAGTCTGAAAGAAAGATGGCTCCACCAGATTTTGTGTCGATTACCGACGGCTGAATGAAATCACCAAGAAAGACAGTTACCCTCTTCCACGGATAGACGACACCTTGGACACTCTTTCCGGACACAAGTGGTTTTCGACCCTGGACTTGAAGAGCGGCTACTGGCAGGTTGAGATACACCCTGATGACCGAGAGAAGACAGCGTTTACAACTGGACAAGGCTTATGGCAGTTTAAAGTGATGCCCTTCGGCCTCTGCAATGCACCAGCTACGTTCGAGCGTCTTATGGAGACAGTGTTAAGAGGACTTTCCTACGAATCCTGTCTGGTCTACTTAGACGATATCATCATCGTGGGACGCAGTTTCGAAGAACATCTGGCAAATCTTAGGAAGGTGCTGCAAAAGCTTAAGGAAGCCAATCTGAAGTTAAGCCCGTCCAAATGTAATTTGTTCCGCCGGGAAGTGAACTACCTTGGTCACATCATCTCTTCTGAAGGTGTACAAACCGATCCAGATAAGGTATCTGCAGTCAAGAGGACCGAAGAAGAGAAGCAGAGGGAAGCTACATCTGTACAACGTTGGAGCTCCTTTCGAACGAATTGGGATCGACATCCTGGGTCCTTTACCAAGAACTGCTGATGGGAACAAATACATTCTTGTTTCCATCGACTACTTCACCAAATGGCCGTCCCGAAGACATCCATCAGCTGCGAAGTTTCCTGGGGCTCTGCACGTACTACAGGAAGTTTGTAAAGGGTTTTTCCAACATTGCACGACCTTTGCATAAGCTGACGGAGAGCAAGCAAAAGTTTGAATGGTCAAAAGAATGCGAAGATGCATTTCTACGACTGAAGGAGGCTTTAACATCAACGCCTATCCTCGCCTATCCTCAGCCTGAAAAATCCTTCATCCTGGACACTGATGCGAGCAACGAGGGCATCGGAGCTGTTTTATCCCAAGAAATTGACGGAAATGAACATGTCATCGCTTACTGGAGCAAATTCCTTTGTTCCTGCTGGCCTACCGCAGTGCTGTCCACGAGACTACCGGATATGCCCCATCTCAGATGCTCTTCGGACGAGAGCTTCGGCTACCTTGTGATCTCGTCTTCGGTCGTCCTCCGGATGCGCCTGCATCGCCTGAGGAGTACATCCAGGATCTCCAGGCCCGGTTGGAAGACGTTCATAACTTCGCACGAGAGCGAATCAACATCGCGGCGGAGAAGATGAAGACCCGATACGACACAAGGTCTACTGGACATGAATTCAACGAAGGCGACAAGGTTTGGTTATGGAATCCCATCCGACGGAAAGGTCTGTCACCCAAATTGCAGTCGCATTGGGATGGACCCTACAAAGTCCTTAACCGACTGAATGACGTCGTAGTGAGGATCCAAAAATCACCTAATGCAAAACCTAGGGTTGTACATTATGATCGGTTAGCCCCATACTATGGCCATAGTTCATGAGTTTTACGTAAACAACCATGGTTGATAACATAAAAGTTGTAGATAATTTTTGCATTTAATGTTTAGTAATATTTCTTGTTATTATTGTGTTTTCTGTATCTGTTAGTTATTAATTAATGTGTGTAATTGTGAACATGTGATAGAAGTTTGGCACCCTTTCTGGGGATTGTACTGCCCGGGACGTGCAGTCCTTAGGAAGGGGGCAATGTTACAAATCCTGTAAATAGTAATTATTGTAGTAACGTAACCTGTAAATAGTTTCCCGTAATGAATATACAACCCCTTAACATATGGCTAAAGTATACAACCCCCTATTCTTTTTTTTCTTATTTCATTCACTGATTTTATCAATGGAAGTGTAGTTGTAGAACGTTGTAGCATTTTCTGGAATATTTGAGAGATTTCTTTTCGGTGTATTTAAGCCGTTAGCGATGGATAAACAGTTAGTTTCGATTGAGGATTTCGAACTGAGAGTGTGTATTTGCTCTGTTTATAGCGAGGCATTTCGCTGTGTTGTTTTCGTATTTGGAAGTAAATACGTGTGTAAACGTTGAGTTTACGGTGTTGTGTGATAATTGCTTAATTGCTGATGAATAATTTAGCAGTTGTTGACGCTCTTTCCTGTACATAGTGTAAATAAATTTCCTGTGTTTTTATCAAGAACTGTGTTTTCATTTCAAGAAAGTGGAAGTCGCACCGAATCCGTTACAATATTATTATATCTTATTTTATGTGAAATATTTGATGTTGTATGGTATTCTGTTTCAATTTTTTAGTTGGATAATATTTAAAAATTTGTAAAAAGGATCAAATATCTAAATTTTTCATTACCTATATATATAAATGCAATCTATTGTATTTTAGTGGAGTTCCTTTTTTGGGCATTTGCCCTTAAAAATAAATTTATAAATATTTTACATTACTAATTAAGATTTGTGCTTTTCTTTTTATTTTTCCAGTTCCACCTGATTTGTGTTTATTAGGATGTATATTCAACATTGAGGAATATGATAAGTCATTGGAAGCTGATAAATTGGACATGTGGAAAAAAGTGAGTGGATATTTGCTTATCCTATTTTATTCCAGTTTTTTTCCCCTAGGAGAAAATAAATACTGCTTCAATAAAAGTACAGCTGGCTCTCTGTTTAACGACGCTCTATTTAACGATTTTCAGTATTTAAAGACAGCTTTTCACTGTCCTGGATGCTCCTCAGTAGTTTTAAAAGCATTCCGTTTCAGAATGCATACTACTTAAGGATGATCTTTTGTGGTCCGTTGAAAGTCGTCAAACCGAGAGTCAACTGTTTATTCCAAATATTTTTGTGTTTGATCCTGGGAAACAATCAATTCCAATTATTTTATAATGTGCCATAATAAAAGCTCTTTTATTTTGTTTAATAAATTACTTGTTTAAACATTTTCACATTTATATTGTTCTTAACTACAACATTTTAATTATTATTGATATTATTTGAAAATTTAATTTCTTGGTTTGAATTCTTAACTATATTTTTTGTTTACCAATAATTGTTAAGCCACAATTAATTATTAGAATCCTCCCCAAAAAAGGAAGTCAATTTTGATGATGGCATAAGGATTATATGGAGTATCTAAGAAACATTTTCTCTGAAACTAATGGTAGTGCGTTAATTATGAGTTGAATCCTCCCGGGAATATTGTAATAAATAGATTAGTAAAATAAATAGGGGAGGGTGGTCCAAAGCGGGTAAGTTTTCAGAGAACGCTCGAAAATTATAGTTTTTGGTTTTTTATCTCAACAATTTCAGTTTTATTTCCTAGCAGGGTTCTTGAACTTCAAAAATAAAGTGGTTTTTGTATTATTTCAAGCCTAATATTTATTTATTATCAATTTTTTTACAAACATTTGAAAAACCCGCTTTGCCCTACCAGGGAGCCCAAAGCGGGTAAGCTTAACTAATTGTGGTTTGGTACATTTGCCAATCAAATATGAAGTTATAAATGATTAAAATATTGACTAGCTACCTGCAATTATATATTAAAAAAATAGCAGTTGTACTTATCCAATTTAAAGCCAATTTAATTGTCATCCTAAAAAATAACTTTATAAGGTTATACTTAGCCTATTGAAATAGAAAATCTAAGTTAGCAAACGAGTCAAGAAATCATAAGTAAATATATAATTTAATCCTATATGCACTTTGCCCAAAGGCAGGTTTTTAATTTAAATAATTATAACCCTACATTTAAAAAGGAAATGACTACCATATTTTGTAGGTATATGGTGCCAGAATAACGTAATATTATTGACAAGCAAAAAAATAAAAAAATAAACTGGTCTTCGACTAATCACAAGTTACAAAACTTCATTTTTTTCTTTTAGAAATGTATCATTTTTTTTTAAATTTTAAGCCTGGTTGTGCCATGCTGGGACTGATAAAAAAACTCGGGGGTTTGTTCATGTAAATACGACATACGTATGCATCACCACTCACGCATCATGGGGGGGGGGGATACAAAGGCCCACCCACTTTGGGCCACTCTCCCCTATATTGTTTTATGTTTAAAAACCAATAAAGGGGGCATGAAACATATTTTTGTTCTGAAGCACCACATTTTGCTAATAAAATATTAAACGTTTTCAATTTCCATTAGAGCTTTGCATGAGGATATCTGATATTTTTTTATTTGGCAAACAATATGGTCAGTGCTGTAGTTAGAAATTTTTTTTTTTCGAACTTGCCTTTTTATAGGTGGATGCCACGGTTGACAAATTTTTCTTAGACCAAGAAATGTCAGTTTAAATTACTTAGCCAGTTTTAATTTAAAAAGCAGGCATTTATTTTAAAAAAATAGTGATTCTAAGCCAATTTACTTGAAATTTGGATAAATTTTACAATTACAAAACAAACAGTTCAGGAAACAGCATTCCTCTGCATCCCGCAACAACTACAGTACTGAATATAATTGGTGGTCATTTAGAAATACTTTTGATTCAACTCTTATTCATATTTAGATTACAGGTCCCTAAACAACACTTTTTTTTTGGTTTTGGTTCCTAAGTCCCTTTTGTCTAACCATTAAGTGCAAAAAGCCCTGTTAATGCTATTTTGAAACTTTGTTTTAAAAATTATTTTCAAACAGGACAGCACTTGTCCCTTGATTCAGTTTGAATTGGAGCATTTGGACTCAGTTGGTTTTGAGTGTTTTTCTAATAATAAAAAAATGAGGCTAGAAAACCTAAAATACTGCCGACTGTGTTTTTAAATTTTTTGAGGTGGTTCTGTTCGGGTGGAATTTTGCAACTCATTTTTTACCCACTTCCTATGGTCAGATTCTTTTGAAATTCGGTATGTGACCTCAGACCCAATGAAATTGCAATACTCTAAAATCAAATTATTAATTAACTGTTAATTATTAGCTTGTTCCAATTTTAATCAATATTTTTGCAAAAATTCTCTAATATAAGGACGAGAAAATGCTCATACAAATTGAAATTAAATATCCATAGAAACCCCTGATTTACTGGAGTAAATACCTGAGGCATGTTTTAACGTCAAAGTTTTTCTGAACTTTAATTAAGTTGAAATACTTCTGTTACAGTTCTAACAAAAAAGGAGCAATATGTGTTAAAAATATTGTATAAAATTTTCCTTTCAGGTGATAGAACATCATGGTGGAGAACTTGAAACTTCATATACCAGTAGATGTACACATGTCATTTGTGAAAGTCAGAGAAACTCTGTGGTTCAACAGGTATCTCCCCATCCCCTACTTTTTAAAAATATAACTTTTTACTCTATTTTAATGCCTTATGTATCAATTATAAATGTTTTTAAAATTACTAATGACTTTAAAATTTTTTAAATTTCACAAAATCCCCTTTACATGAGGATTAATAAAATATTATTGCTGCAGTTATTCTTAAATGTAAGCTTACCATTGTTGCCATCACACATGTGTCCCATTGATAAGCAGGTTTTTTTTGTTGTTGTTTAAGTCTGGAATAATGATTGAATTGTCTGGGTGACAAAACAACCAGAAAATGAGGAAATTTTAAAGCTAAATTTTAGCTGGAAGTTTTGCTTAAATACATAAATAAATAATACAAGATTAAAAAAAAAAATCTGACCTTTAAAATCATTTTCCAAACAGGTATCTTTTTTTTAAATTATTCAGTGGTTATTATAAAAAATTTTTGCTGTTGAGGAAGTAATCTTGTTTTGTGTTGTGGTTGTGTGCCTCCTACGCTGCCAATTTAAGATGTACTGCTTCACTTATCAAACTGTATCGTAGTTTGGTGTGAAATCCAACCCCCACAGTACACACATGCAGTAACAGGGGCAAATCCAGGATTTTTTTCTCACTACCTATTTGGTGAAAGAATTGTATCAATATTCTATTTTTGTGAAAGTTTTTTTTATCAGCATTGATTTTATGAGCTTTTAATGGCACATTCTAATTTTTGTTGAAGAAAATTAGAGCAATTTAAACGTTAGTTTGAAAAGTGCAAATGTCATTTACTATTATTTCTTACTTTTTTTTTGGGGGGGGGGGGGGGAGCCTAAGAGGTAGGGAAAATACCATTGTATCTCAGTTCAATAGGCTTTGTACTGTGTATAATTCAGGAAATTATCATCCCCCAAAACTATGCTAAAAAATTGCGTAAATGCAATTTGACGAAAACTACTAAAAATGAGTTTAATACTATGAAAAAGTTGTTACCTAAGCGATTGTTCATATAAATTATCTTATTTTATTTGGTAAGTAAACTGTTTTAAACAGAAAAACAAGTTTTCTATTTTAAAATACGGGTTTTTGTAAAACTTTCGATTTTTTAATATTGTTTATAGAATGTGCTGATTTTCAAAAATAATTTTGTGAAGATGCTGATTTTACAACTTGATTTTTGTGAAAGTACGTATTTTAATATAAGATTTTTGTGAAGGTACCGAAAATGGTAGTAAAATCAGCCTGTATTGGGCCCTGAATAAGGACCCATTTATTGGGTAGGCAACCATTCATAGCACAACATTACTTCCACACAAAGGAAGGAAAAGGGCAGGAGAGAAAAAGTACATCCATGCTCGAGCCGGGATTCAAACCCAGGACCTCCTTATTGCAATATTCTATAATCAAATTAATTAACAATTAACTGTTGGTTTATTCTAATTTTAATAAATATTTTGGTTTAATTTCCAACAATGTGAAAGAAAAAAAAACATTAAAAATGTCGCAAAAACTATTTATAATTTTATCAATAAAAACCTTTGATTTTTCTGCATCAGACAAAATTTGTTCCTTTGTTCCAAGGTAATTAGAACATGAGTTATTGTTTTTAACTAATTTCATACCATAATTTAGGTGAGCCTTCAATTGGCAATTCATTGCTGATCAGGCCATTATTGAACAATACTTTTATTTAAATCAATCCCAAATTTTCAAAGTAATATAAATATGCTTTCCGCACACATACATTGATGACTGAGATGGATTAGCTGGATTAGACAATTACTCAACAAGCAATATATCAGTGCAGTTGAATGTTTTTAGAGCTTGGCTATTACACTTTAAGCTTTAAGGGGTATAGTTATTCTTTTTGGAGTTCGAAAGACAGCGTTTCGAATGCTGCGCGAGACATTTAGTCGCTTTTTTTGGGGGGGGGGGGGGGGGGATTTCATGAATATAAAAAATTTTGAATTATGTTGAAATGAATATTTTTTTGTAAAACAAGTTAAACTAAAAACAAGAAAATAAAGTAATAGTTTAAAAACTAAAAAAAAACAAGCTTTTGTGGGATTAGAAAAAAGCGTTGGGGACTTCTTATCAGCTGTCTTGAATTTCTTCCTGTTGTCCATGCCAAAAAGTTAAATAGACAGCACCCCTCGATTTTTTTTTTTCATTGCATTAGAATTAAGTGTTTGGTCAATTACTATCATCCAAAGATTATTTTTTACTTTTTAGTTCATTTTGCTACAAAAGCGTAATTTTTAGTTTTTTTAAACTATTATTTTATTTTAATCTGTATTGGAAAAATCTGAGTAGGGTAAATGACTTAGGGGCATGGTTAAAGATTTTTTAAGTTTGTGTGAAAAGCTTGTAATTCTTGTTCATGGGAAAAATGAGTTTTAATGGTGTTATAACTTAGAAATTGTACTTTTATAGCAGTGGTATTTTCATTAATTCAAAATATGTCGATATCTTTAATTAAAGAAAAAAAAAGTATGCATTACAGAAATTTTCTGAAAATCTGCAGGTATAATAAATGGCTTTTCAATTTCTACCACAAGCAAAGCTGTGCATACAACATAAAATGCTGTAGGCACTTTTTTTAAAGGTTTTTTTTTCCGTTTAAATCAGATAAAAATGATTCAATCTCAGAAATATTTACTATGTTGTATAGCTACATTCTTTGGTTATGTAATAACATTTGAGCACAAATTAAATATCATTGTAGGATAGTCCTGTAGCAAGCACAAAAGTGGTGCAAAGGGATGGGATAGCGTTGAAGTCTCAAGTACGTCATGCAATTTTTTTGGTCCATTTGTTCATTGTTGGCATACTTACCAAAGAAAGAAAAGAAAAAAAAAAGTTTTTACTTATACGTTTTAAGAGAACTCGTTTAAACTACTAGATTTGGCAGCATTGTGAAGGCTTTGCAGATCCTATTCACATCATTATCATGCCAAGTTAGGTTTGTCCCGACTATAGAGGTCTTTAAATGCTCATTAATATTAAGCCAAGTTTTGAAAAAAATCAAGTTTTTGTGAATTAAAAAATACTATCAATATGAAATTGTGTTGTTTTCATCAAAGTGTGTTTCATTTATTGAAATTTTATTTCCAATACACCCTTAGTTCAACTCCTTATTTATTTTATCACTGGAGGTTTAAAAAGTAATCAAGACTTAGGAAATTTTAAATTGCTTACCCCCCCCCCCTTTTTTTCAATTTACTAGTTTTACTGCTCTTTTTAAGGTTAATTAAGAAACATCTCATGAGATAGGAATTTTGAAAGATGTTGAGATCTTCTAGGAGGGGAGGAAATTTTTTTTCAAACTTTTAATTGTACTTAAACACAAGCGCATTTACGCTATAAAATTGTATCTTTGTCCAGAACTGTGAAATAAACAGCCAATAAGGAGCGTGAGATTGTTATTGGTGCTGGATCTCCATAATTTAGGTTATAATTTTTCAACAAATATACATCCATCTCAAAAAGTCTCAAAACTTTTGAAAAACAAGCAGAGCTTTGAAAAAACCCTAAAACTCTCAGATCTATGTTTGCTATATAGTATGGTAGTCCATGTATTATTGTATCTTAACAATTGTTTCGTTTTGATTTTTTTTTTTTTAATTCAATATTGCAGCGTCTTGTTTTCATGTATTTAGGCAATGAGGGAAGGTAAACGATGTGTGACAGCATTTTGGTTAAATGATGTTCTCTCAAAAAAGAAATTGAAGCAACCATGGCTTGCCCATCATCTTCCTACCCCATTTTTAGATGATAAACCATGCAAAAACGAAGTAATGTATTATTTTTTTCATTTTCTTTTTCTTTTTTCTCTTTCGTGGACATTATTTATTTGAAGTTATAAGCAATTGCTAAAATGTTTATTGAAAATTAGTTGTTTAAAAAAGTACCTTTCTTTTGCTCCTCACCTTTTTCTTTTTTTTGCTTAGTAAAAGAGTGTCATATTATTTTAACGTATTGGATTGTTCATGCTGCATACATAAAAAGAAGTGGTGTTTACGTTAATGCAAATCAAAATGCCTGCTTTTTTCTGTGTAAATTTTTATTTTAAATGTCATTTTTCCCCCTTCCAGATCATCACAATTTCTAATTTTGAGCCAGAAGAGAGAATTGCTTTGAAACATATTATCAACATTTTGGGGGCTAAGTATACTGGATATATGTCTTCACATAACACAGTTCTCGTTTGTAAAAGGTAAGTGCCTGCTTTCTGTACCAATGGCTTAGGACATGAGTTTTGTAAATGTGAATTTTGCCTGTGAATTATAATTTTATCCTGATTTTACCGTATATTAGTTAATTAAAAGAAATAAAAATTTTGAAAAAAAAATTTTTAGACTAAATTTTTTTTTGTAAAAAATATGCGATAAATTACTTTGAAATATTTAATTTTTTCACAGATTCTTAAAATACTGCAATGTGTTGCATTTCTTATTTGGTATGTATGCCATAGTATGGATTAAAATAATAATAATAATAATAATAAAAAACAGCTATACTTTTACTAATTACTTGAAATCTTTTCGGACTTTCTTCTTTTATTTGGAAGCTCTAATATTTGTTTTAGAAAAGTTTTATAGCCTCATTAAAGCATGGTCTTTGTTGACCAAACTATAAATAGATTGAAATTTTTATGAACGTCTACCACCTTTGCTAACTGGCAATTTCCCAAGGCACCAATCTTTCCCACGAGCTAATCTATGTTTAAATTTCTCTTAGTGAGAACCTGTAACCCTCTGATGTTAGCGACCAGGTATTCATAAAGCAGGGTTCGTTATTTTTTTTATTTAAAAAAAATCAAACAAGTCGAATTTTTTTTATTTAAATCGTTTTTTTTTAAAGATTTTTTAAAAATGTTCAAAAATTTGCAGATATTAATTACTTTACATTTATAAAAATAATATCTTTACTAATATTATAAAGAGAGAGGGTGGATTTTTGTGTGTTTATATGTTCGAGGTAATCTCCGCAACCACTGCACTTATTTGAAAAATTCTTTCACTATATTATAGGTGCTTTTCTACTGAGTAACATAGGCTATAATTCGGGAAAAATTCGATAAATAGTTCTTTTTTTTAATTCAAATTTATACTCAAATTTCACGTTAATTGCCTATTATTGGCTATTGAAAAGGTGAAAAATTACTTGCACATATTAATATTATATATCGTTAAAAAGGGCAGAATTTTCTGCGTTCTAAACAATTTATTTCAATGCTCTGACTTAATTACGGCGGGAGTAATTTGTGTTTTTAGCTCAAACTGTTTTAGGCTTAGCTGAAATTTAAGCAGTATTTTCTTCATTAAATCTATCAATAAAAAGTGAAGGAATTGTCCCACAGTTTTCTTTTTGACAGCATTGGAAAAAGCCAGATTTTTTACTCCAGATCTCTCTCGACCTTTGGTCAAAAAATTTAGCTTCTATCTTCAAAGGAAAAAAAGTTACAAGCGTTTTTAAATCAATTTCGAAATATGTCATTTTGATTCAGGTTGTCAACCTGCCATGTTGTTTATTTTCGCGTTTCCATGGTTATGCTTTTAAAATCCATCTTTCACATTTTAATTTCTTAAAAGTATTTTAATATCTGTCATCATTGCTGGAAGGGTAATTTTGCATGGTGTTTTTTTCTTTTATTTAATTTATTCTTTAAGCTATTAAGTTATTCTTTTAATTAATTGTTGAATATATGTCACTTGACACAATTTTTGTTATTAAGGAGACCGGGCAAAGCCGGGCAACGCAGCTCTTAATATATAAACATTTGAAAGCCACTGTTAATGTGATTTTACACCTTTTTGTTTGTTTGGCGAAACATTTATTATTGCCAAAGAAAAAACATCCGCGTCACTCGCAAAAGGGCTGGGTTCCTGTAGCGTGGTCACATGGCACGTTAGGCGCTGAGCAGTTCAGTCTAGGATTATTGTTTTAAGGCAACCGTTAATGTAATTCATTGTTTTGGCGATTTGTTTTGAAAGAAAGGAAACTTTTGATTTGTTTTTATCCGAGTGAAATGTACGTTTTTCTTCTTTTTTTCTGACGATAATTTTTGAATGTTCCACGGGATGTTTTTTTTTCCCCCCGTTAGACGGATGGATTATAATAGCGTGGTTGTTTGGCGAGTTTGGCGATAAACAATAGAGCTTCGGAATTATTTTTACATTTGAAAGATATTATTTGATGCCTTTTTTTTTTTGGCGAAATATTTTAAATTGCAATAAAATCCACTTCACTCGCTAAATACAGTTTTAAAGCAACTGTAAATCTAATTTAATAATTTGGCGAAAAGTTTTAAATTCCAAAGAAACTTGAATAGTTTTTTTTTTTTTTGAAAAGGTATGTATGCATTTTATACAAATAAAAACGATCATTTCACATCAGAGGGGGAGGGTGCGTCAATTTTTTTTATTCAACGGACTTCCATTAATTTTTTAGCATGGGCATCGCTGTGCGGGTACTGCTAGTATTTTATACAATAGATGAATCCATTCAACTTACTTTTAAAATTAAGATAAGTTCTCTAAGTATTCAATAATATTTTAAGATTTATAAATATGATATAATGCTTAGATAAGGTAAGATTTTGTTTTACGCTTGTTTTGCTTAAAGATAAGGTTTCCATTATGTATGTTCATAGTGTAAAATAGTATGTTGAACAATTACTTTTCTGAACTATGTTAGTCATGGTGTATAAGAAAAACTCCAAATTTTTATTTTGTTCTAAACTGTAATTTTGGAGTAAAAGCAATATAGAGTGAAAATCAGTTACACACAAAGAATAAGGGATCTATGTAGTTTTGCCTGTTGTTAAGATAATAGTTGTGAAAAAATTAAGATAGTATAATGCAATGTAGTTAAATTTAGAGCAATGCATTCTAAAAATGCAAAATTAATTTATAAAAAGTGAAATCCACTGATTTTAATTAATAATTTTGTTAAACAAATCACTTATTTCAAATCAATTGATTTAAATCAATGATTTAAAAAAAAAATCACTTGATTTAAATCATGATTTTTATCACGATTTGAATCAAGCTGATTTAAATCAACGAACCCTGCCAAAAAGTCCCCCCCCCCCTCCGTTTTGCATGTTCACGAATCTAGTTCTTCCTTTTTTTTTCCTAATAAAGGGCTTAAATAATTGTAGGAGTTTCATTCATTGATGCAGAATCATAATGAGAATGTCCTTTAATGAAGTTCTGCCTATGGACTCTTTGATGATAGTTAAAAAAATTTGATGACTTTTAAGTTGTGTTTAAGCACATAGAAATTCGAGAGTCTTACCAAACAAAAATAATATGTTTCCTAAAACTCCCACGTTGAAATGAATAGTTTTTTCCTCAATTTAATATTATCATTTTTAAAATCTTCAGCATTTTGAAAAGATTTGAATGAGTTATAAAATTTTCACAGGAAAGAAGGAAAGAAAGTTCATCATGCGCAGGATTGGAGGATCCCTGTAGTTAATGTTCAGTGGCTTCATGATTTGCTATTTGGGCACTTTGATGCTTTAAGATTACCAATGGCCCATAAATATCAACAGTTTGAAGCTGAAAATCCTTTCAATATTGATTATGCATTAGTGCCTCATCTTATGGGTAAGAAAGAAACTATTCTTTATGTTATAACTGTTGCTTATATGGTATTTTAAATAATTTCCACATTTTAGTTGGTCTTAGTTATGTATTTATAAAAACGTATAAATGTAGCATCTATCATAGACACGTTACCTATCAACCAAAATTGGTATAAGGAACTATTGATCTAGTTCTTTTTATGTAGTAGCCATACAAAATTTCACGTAGAAAAGCACATATGTATCATGTTAGTCTAAGACACTTATTTAATAAGAGCATGAGATGGTACACTAGACACATATTTCCCATTCCTGCATGACAAAGCTTACATTGTTATGTTAGTGTTTCAAATCTTAGATGGCTTAGCTACCAGAATCTCACAGCATCCTCCATCTCTTCAAAATCGAACATCCTCATCCCTGATGAACAGGGATCTACGAATCGCTGTCTACGAATCGCTGCAAAAACATAGCAAACAATATTCACACTAAAATTAATAAAGTTCTATAAAACATATAATTTTGACAAACTGTAAGTTATGCATTAAAATGCCAATTAGTTTAGATTAGAGTTCCATAAACTAAGTTTTTAAATTACTTCCTTTTTTTAGATTCTAACAAATTTAGCTATTAAGCTAAAATTAACTTTACTAATTGCTGTGTTCCAAACAATGTTATAGATACGAATTCAGTAGTGGACTATTCATCCAATTTCTTTTTAGTAGTCATACAAAATTGCCTCATACATAAATGTGAAAATATGTTATTGTTTTATATACTCATTTCTTTGAAAATAGTGTACAAGACATACACAAAACAAGCACATTGCTCTCCTGCATGTACTGGTCTAAATTGTTTCATTAATTTAAATAGTGGAATGTGGGGCAAAGTGAAATGGTTAAGTTGACTGATCTTTTTCGAAATGAACAAATCGGAAATTGGTTTTGAAAATCACAGCACATGAAGAAAAAACATTCTATTTTATACTAAGACTTGCATCAAAGCAGTATTTTTTATTTTTGGCAGTAAATTTGAGTTTTAAAAAAAATGTGGAAAATTTTCACTTTTCTTTTTATGGGGCAAAGTGAAAATAAAATATTTGTCTAATGAACATTTTTTTATGTGATTATAGAACATATTTTTGATCAAAAGAAATAGTAAATTAAAAGATTGAAGGAATAAATAAATAATAAAATGAAAAAATCAATTAATCTATGAAGAAAAATGAGTGAGTAAAAGAATGAATGAATAAGAAAATAAGTGAATGAATGAATAAATAAGTGAATTACTAAATGAAAGAATGTAAATGAATTAATTAGTAAATGAAAAGGTAAGTGATTTATATTAAATGATTGAGTGAGTAAATGAAACAAACTATCTCACTTTGCCCCATCCACTTTGCCCCGTATGTACTTGACTAAGTGTACGATTTATTAAAAATACAAATAAGCTTAACATTAATTAAATTAATACTGCATTGAATATTAGGAAGTCTATATTAATACTTAAAATGTTAATAATACTAACTTTATCGTTTTATGTTAACAAAAATAATTTGACTTACAGCAAAATATTACAATATGAGTATCATTTTTAAAAATGGCCTGTATCACCAAATGTTTTAATCCTGTGGTTTTTTTTTTCCCGACTGGAATAAATTACATGTTCTACTACATGGTTAAAATAATACCAGATAGGTGGAGCTAAAAGCAGAGAAAATATTTCACCTTTTCACTTTGCCCCATGTTCCCCTACATGCTCTTCAAAAACACATATTGTTAAATCTTCTTCTTTTCAGCTGCCTGGAAAGTTCCCGTGAAGATAAGTGAAGAATTATTGAAGGTATGTATGAATTCATTTAGATTAGAGATTTTGGGACAAAATTTTCTTTTGAACATAGATTGTAAAAGCCACCCACTCATGCTCACCCGAACTGCTTCATATCAAAGTTGTGAAATAACCAGCTCTTAACATTTCAATCCCGGACTTTTTAAACTTTAAGTTTATATTTTTCTCATGGAACCTAAATTTATTACCTGACTGCCTTCCAGTTTTGTGAAATTAGAAATAAGCTTAAGTTTAATTCTGTCTTTTTTTTTTCATTCCGGACCCCTTATTCCCAAATGCTTAATTGCTGTGTACCCCCTAGACTGCTGCATGTGAGGACCATGACTTTAGTCCAGGTTTTCCTTAATAATAAAATGTGTAACTTGCAAGTTTTTAAATTACAGTGATTGTTTTATACATCTAAATAATTATACTAAACTTGAGACTATTTTAAAATTATTCAGTTATATACAGAAGGTGCCGCTTAATGTAATCACTTTGGGGCAAGTATAATTTGATAACAATAACCGACTGATAACAATAACCGAAAAGAATCCAGGAAACACAAAATAATGATTTTTTCCAATTAAGGTGCATTTATTTTGGCAACCTCAAATTAAAATCACAATGACTCAACTGAACGCAGTTTTAAATTATAAATTATTAAATTAACAGAATGGAAATACCTGAATTATAAAAAATTAAAGCTAAATTATGCAATTTTTTATCACATAGTAATAGGTGAAGTAAAATATGACCGTTTTCCCTTACATTCGTAAACCAGTTTCAAAGCACACTCTGCTTTTCTATCTTTTCCTGTATGGTTTTGCTTGTTGTTTAAACTTTAGTTTAACTTCGCTTTGTTTTCAATTTCGACACAATTCTTTAATAGTTCACAAAGTAATGGCAACAATGGAGGTCCTACACCAATGCCTGCAACATGTCTAGTGACTGAATTTTTTTCGGTGCAAAAGAAAGTTTTCTTAGGGGGAGTCTGTGGTCACTGGGGGCGAACTTTCTGTAGCTGCATTCCTAGAAAAATTTTGAACTGCTATTGAAAATTACAAAATGCTACACAGAAAATTAGTCTCATTAGGGTTTGCCTATGTATTTCTGTTAATTGAGGAACAAAAACGGGGAAAAAATTTAAAGTTTATGAAAAAGTGATAACAATAAACAAAGACGCTGATTACAATATCCGACTTTTTTAACGTGTGTTAACATACAAGTGTTCCGGGACTTCGTGATTCTGATAACATTAAGCGAATGATAACATTAACCGTGATCACATTAAGCGGCGCCTACTGTATTAATACAAAAATATTAACCGAGTTAAGTTAGGATTAAAATAAAAACAAGTTTTGTTTTATGACTTTGTCTAACACTGTACAATACGTTCATATTTTACTATGCAGCTATACTTGTTCTATCTTCTTTCATTGAATAAATCATTTTTCCCATTATGGGACTATGTTAGAATGATGCCCTCCAGTATATTGCTACTGAAAATTATCCACTTAATCAGAATGAACTTTATATTGTAAATTGCTGTTATCACTTACTAAGCATGTTAAATTGCATTCAATGTTTTCATTTGAAATAAATAAATTTTATTAGCAAGCTAACTAGTAAAGTTAAACCTGTTTAATTTTCTTAAATAATGCATAAAAGCAGCTTGATCGACAGTAAAAATATATTGTTTAATGCCACAGCTTATGTATTTTCTGATAGTTATTTCTTTTCTCTTTAATTATTGAAAATCTTTGCTACAGAAGTTTTAATTTGATTTTTTTAAAACTTTAATATTTAATTTGATTTTTTTTTTTTTCAAAACTTTTCTTTCAAAAAAATTTTTTTTTTCAAAATTTTTCTTTCAAATATTTATCATCATTGACTCGACAACCTATTGTAGCTCCTGGCATCTTCCGTAAGTTTCTTCCAGTTGGTTCAATTTTTTGCTTAGCATCTCCAATTTGAGTATTTGATAGTTTTGAAGTCTTCTTCGAAACAATTCAGCAACTAATTTTTGGTTTTCTTCTCGGAATTTGCTGGGGACATGCAGATACCATGTCCTGCTCATTTCTTTCTTTGCAATTCAATGTATTTTACTGCATCCTAAGTATTTATAAAGATAATAATAAAATTTAGATGTGATTTTCTTTTGAATGAAGGTACATTTTCCTATTCTTAAAAGGGTAAGGAATAAAATTGCCTTACATGAATTTTCTTAACATCTCTAAGTTTTTTTTATTTGTTTCAATGGTACTAAACTTTTATGTCCTTATCAATTGCTTTGGGTCTTTGATCATGCTAGGGTTTCTGACACTCATTTCATAAAAATTTTACCCAAAAAACAAAGAAAAAGTTATTTTTGAAAAGATCATTATTTCAGAATTATTCTCATTCAATAAAAGAAATATTTAAAAAACAGAGAGAAAGACCATTTGCTAATATTTAAGGCAGAATGGCTAATATTCAAGACGAAATGTTACAGATCCCCTCCTTGCAAATTGCTTTGGCAGGAGTATATAAAGCTTAGAATGAGGACTCCAAAAGTTAAAATTAAAACTTTACGTTTCAGCTCCTGAAGAAGCTAAATGAATCTTAAATTAGTATTAAATTAACATAGTAAAATTGACTAATCTGGACTAACTCCAACAAGACAAATTTTATCTCTAATTTTGTTCAGAAAATTCATTTTTTTTTTGTTTAGTGATGTTTACTAAAGTAATAAATTAAATAAAGACATTTATTGTCTCTGATGTGTCAATTGTTATTTAATACAATCAAAATTTATTAACATGAAATTCAAGGGACAATGATAATTATTTCATGCTTACCAAATTTTATCTCATTCAATAAATTCATTAAGTGATTGTTAACTCACAAGACCAAACTAGTATTTATGTAAAGGTAATGTTATTCAGGTTAAGTGATTTTGCTTTGACAAGGTTTCATTGTAAAAAAAAAAAAAAGCTTATACTACTATTGAGTTGGAATCATTAATTAAGCTGTCTTAATTTTATAGAAACATGTGCTCCTTGAAAATAAAGAAAATAATGCAAATGATTCCACTGAATCTACTGAAAAAAAGGTATGTTTACAAAAGTTATTTATTTATTTTTATTAAGAGGAGATAGTTGTTTTCCTTATTATTTATCAAGAGTTAAATATTTAAAGGTTAAATAAATTTGCAAGTACAATTTTGAAAAAGAAAGGTAAAAGTTTGTTTTTAAAACATTTTACTAGATTTTTTTTTTTAATGTATTGCCAAAGGTATTTCATGACAAGATCTAAACTTTTTGTGAAAAAAAAAAAAAAAAAAAGCATTGCATGCCTTTTGTTTATGGGTGTTAAATTATTATTGATTATCAACTGTAGTAATGACATTTTACTGCAAGATGCCAGGACTGCAGAAGAAGGTATATCATATATCAACTATTCTCAAAAAAATAAGCAAACTCTTAAATTTTGAGCCAGTCTCCCAAATCATTAAATTTCCATAAAAGGCCACCAAAATTTTTATTGCTTTTTTTTTTTTTGTGATAGTTTTCTTTATGAGTACACAAGTAGAGAAATCTTAAAACTAATATGGCTTTTATCAAGTTAGATATTGATGCTACCCAGAAAGCTGAATTGTTAGCTAGCCTCTGGTACCCTTTAGATTTCTGGGGTATCCATGTGACCTTTGATCTTGACAACATATGGATTGACAAAGGTAATACGGACGACTCAAATTTGTGCTATGGCATATGTAGCTATTAATTTATTTAATTTTTCCGGTGGTCAGGGAAAAAGTGGTATATGAAGAAAAACCAAAACTTTATAATTGGTGCAGTTGAAAAATTTTCCATTATTATTATTATTTTTTTGGGAGGGGGGGGGCAGTGGAAAACAATATTATATAATTTTTAGTTACATGAGCTTTACAATTATTTTAGCTCTAGACAAATAAAATCTTGCTTAGAATCAATCTTTCTCCTTCAGGAAATCCTTTTTATTAAATATGCATTTTTGTTCTATCTCCTATTTTAGTATGTCAGTATTTCAAGCAAAGTATTTTATCTCTGAATTGTAATTTTTTTTTTTATTTTTTGTATACACATATTTTTAATATTTTGCTTTATTTTTAGGATATTTCTGGCAAAAGAGAAAATGAAGATCAGTTAGAATCAGATGCAAAGAGAATGCGGTAATTACTTAAAAAAAAAATAGAGCCTCAATAAGAGCCTTTTTTGCAATGTCTGTAAAAGTTTGTTTTCATTTACGTTTAAAACATGCATTCCCCTCATAAGAACAGATACGCAATTTTTTCCCTGTTGCCTATTTGTAACTTTTGATGCATTTGTAGCATTCTCACTTCTTTACTTCTTTCTAAATATTAATGAATTGCATTTAATAATAGGCAACATAAATGAGTGTAATAGTGTTTATTGTCACACGGCTGGATGGGAAGGGGGTTGGAGGATAACAGGCAGTCTGCGAGGCAATCTCCTTGCTCACTGCACATTTCAAGCTATCCTTGGCTCTGTGAGACCCCCTTTCCCGTTTCAGATGACCCACAGCATATTTTAATTAATATCTGGTACTTAAAGCTCTAAAGGGATGAGACTTGGCAAAATGTGAACTCTGTATTTTTTATATATTTTTTTTCTGTAAGTTACCACCCTATAGCCAGGGCTAAGGCAGAAATACTCTGGCTGTTCTACATATGATGGCACTAGTCTCAACAAGAACAATAGCAGAAAATATTTTATTTTTATTGCACAGTTTTCATGAGTCTTTTAAATAACATTATATCAGATTAAAATGTTTCTAAAATCTTATTAAACCTTGGTTCCCTTTTCAACCTACTGAATGTACACATTCAACTTAGAAGGTTAACTGCTAATCTTTCTAATCCTCCTTATATTAAAAAAAAAAAAAAGAAATTGCTGTCAAACCACTAATGTGTGAAATTAGTGCTTAGTAAATAGCCGGTTAGGGATATTTGTTTTTCATGGACTTGATTTTGAGGCATATTTTTAAGTTTTGATCTTTATATTTTAGTGTGGAATCGCCACCACTTGAAGAGAACATCCCACTGACTACGCAGAATCCTCCTGATAGTGAGAATAAACCTCGAGTTTTGTTTTCTGGTTTAAATGTAATCAAAGACTATGCAAAGGTAATATCTTTTGAACCTTAGTGTAATAAAATATGCACTCTTTTCACAAAATTTTAATTTAAAAACACAAATATGTAGTTACTAATATATTTCACTGTTTGTATGACAAGTTTTCTAATCATAGCAACCATTTACAAATTTTGTAATCAATTAATTAATGATGATATCATAGCTGCCAAGTGCTCCGTTTTTCCCGGAGTTTCTCCGATTTTTATTGCGGATTCCGAAAATCCGATTTTTTTCCAAAAAAAACTCCGTTTTTTTTTTGACTTTGCTTGTACATTTTTCGATTTTTGAGGAAAAAGAAGAAATTTCCTTATCCTCGAAGGCAGGAATTGTGCACAAACTCAACAAAAGAGAAGACAATTTGATGCTTTGGAAGCTTAGTGTCAGGATAAACACTGAGGGGGAGCGTCGATTGGAGATTGTCGTTTATTCATCGAGCATTTCAGCTACGTGTAAAACGTAGCCGCCATGTTTGGTCATTCACAAGATGGAAGTTAGCAGACGATGCTTAAGCGCGTTCGTTTTCAAAGACAAAGCAAAATTGGGTGTTTCTTTTAACTACAAACTAATGAAAATAAGCAAAATGTGCTGCAAAATGTTTTTTTTTTTTGGTTATTTTAAATAATTTTATTGAGAAATATGAAAACAGTTCTACCATTTAAAATTTCATTTTATCCTTATTGCTTTGGACACGAATGTGCTAAAAATTCGCAATTAAATTGTAGTTTCATGGGGATTTTTTATTTTTAAATTATTTTCATGCTATAAATTCAAAATTTTCTATCTGAATTTTTGACTTGGTCGCCATATTTGGTCATTTGCGAGATTTTAGTACACAAGACTCTTAAGTGACCAAGTTTTCAAAATCGGAATTAGATGTTTTCTGCAATGCAAACTGTTGAAAATTATGCAAAATAGGCTGTTTTTTTTCCGGAAAATTCTAAATTTTTTTCTTGAAAAATGCAAAATTTTTTCTTCAGAATATTATTTTATCCTCATTGGTTTAGACTAATGTGCTAAAAACTCGCTATTTCGTCTAAATTTTAGTTTTTTAAGGGTCATTAATTATTTATATATAATTGCTTTTCATGCAAGAAATTCAAAATTTTATATCTGAATTTTTGACTTAGTCGCCATATTTGGTCATTTGCGAGATTTTAGTACACAACTCTTAAGTGGCCAAGTTTTCAAAATTGAAATTAGTTGTTTATTGCAATGCAAACTATTGAAAATAATGTAAAATAGACTTTTTTTTTCGGAAAATTCTAAATTTTTTTCTTGAAAAATGCAAAATTTTTTCTTCAGAATATTATTTTATCCTCATTGGTTTAGACTCTAATGTGATAAAAACTTGCTATTTCGTCTAAATTTTAGATTTTTAAGGCTCATTAATTATTTATAATTACTTTTAATGCAACAAACTCAAAAATCTATTGTCTTGACTTTTTTGCGTTGTTGCCATGTTTTGTCATTTGCAACATGAAGTAGACAAGACTATTAATAGCCTAAGTTCCCGAAAACAGAATTAGTTGTTTGTCTCAATGCAAAGTATTAAAAATAACAAAAGACAAAAAGTTATGTTTTTTTTTTTTAAATAATTTTCTTGAAGGGAAAAATTTATATGTATTTGATCCTTATTGCCTTGTAGGCTTTGCTATAAACTGAAACTATTTCATCTAAATTGAAGGTTCCTGCCGACTTCTCATTCATTTATTTAAAAAAAATGAAAAAAAAAAAAAATTATTTTTTAAAATAAATCAAAAACCTATTTTAACTTAAATTTCCCATGTGCAAAAAAAGTATTGAATATCTCTCTTTAAATCCTATTTATCTATTTTTTTTTTTTTTACGGAAGTTGTAAAAACTGCCTCCCCACTTCAGTTTGTATTTCAAAACTTGGTGACATTGGTTGCCACTAAGTTTTTAGAGTCTAGTGGCCACTGGCCACTTTCAAAATTTCAGAGTCTTGACCTTTACTATGAAGTTGCTTTACTTCCAAGTATAAGAAATAATTGTGTTTTTTAATCTTCAATATGTTCTTATGCATGTAGGATATGTATAAAAGCATATTTTTAAAAAAGATTGCAGTTTTATTAAATCAAACAGTAATCATGTTTTTTTTTAAAAACTTTTCAATATGTATCTATATAATGTTGCTTTTTTAATGTAAAATAATTTTTTTTTAAACTTGGTTGTAGTTTTGTTGAAAATCTAACATGAAAATTCAGAAAAGCATTTTATAAGTGCTTAGAATTTATGGAAACTTATGGTACAGAAGGAAGGTTTAGCGCAAGCCACAATTTCATGCTCCTATTTTAACCCTCAGTGCTCCTATTGTTTCCCTTAAGTGCTCCTATTTTTTGTATCTTGAGGTTGGCAGCTATGTGATATACTAATTCAAGGTTTCACAATCTTTTTTGAACTGGTAAAAATTTATGGAAATGTTTTGTGAATTGTTCATTTTTTAAGAAAAAAATCTTGACTAGGTGTGAAAGAACTGCTACATAAATTAGCTATAGTAACAATTTTATTATCATTTACCAACAATTACTTTTTAATGTAAAGCTAAATAATTATTGTAATTACAGAAATAAATAAACACAACACAATAGAAATAAATGACTGCAATAAATCACAATAATATAAAAACGCATTACAAAATCCAGTCCAGTAAAAAAAAAAGAGGTAATAGAAGTCACAAATAGAATTGCATGTGATTATTACCAAGAAAAAATAAAAGAAAGTGGCACAAATTGTCAACTTTTGATTCTATTCATATAAGATTCACAGTATGTTCAGCTTGCAAAGTCATCAATATCCTCCTTTTGCTAAGATCACAGCTTGCGAAAATATGTGCTTTTACAATACATTTTCTGCAAATGAACCAATAAAGGTAAATAAAACCAGCCATTATAGTGATCAAATTGCTTGATTTAAATCAAATAAAGACAAAAATTTTAGAAAAATGGCAGCTTTAAAATCCGATTCTTTTGAATTGCTTATTTGTGATTCTCATTAAATATTATTTGTTTCCTAGATTGTTTGTCAACTTGGAGGATGCCTGGCAAAGTCTGCTTCAGAATCAACGCACCTTGTTGCCAATCAGTATGTTAGGACTGTAAAGTTCCTATGTGCAGTTCACGTTGTCAAATATATTGTGTCAACTGATTGGCTTACAGAATGTGAGAAACAAAATAAATTTGTTGGTAAGGAAGTTATTAAGCTAACATTTGTTGAGAATGAGAATACTTCTGTGAAATTAAAAGGCATAAGTAAAACAGACTAGAAAAAAGTTTCCAAGTGATGTTTTTTTTTGGTGACATTTACTCTCAATATTAATGATAACAAAAAGAATGCGAAATTGGTTACCAGATAAAGTCTCTTTATTGCAATTAACAAAACAATGCACACACATGTATATCAGGTTTCCTAGTCAAGAATAGTCACTTTTGAATATCAAAAATAGCCCAGGAATTCTGTCGAGCCAGAAAATTCACCAATATTACCATAAAAATTAAGCATTGTTCTACTCTTCAAAGTCAATTTTAGCATGTAAATTGCTTTTTAATGGCAAATTCTGCCCTGCTTTATTGGCATTCCCATTTTTTTTCAATGCTTCGATTTTACAGTTATAATTACAATATAATTATAAACAGAAACAGCTTTTGTCCTTCAACATTAGTTTTTAATGCTGAATTTTTTTTTAAAGAAGTTTTCTATGTAGCCAAAAATTTCTTTTGATGTTTTAATAATTATTCCTGTGGAAGAATCTGTGTACAAATCAAACAAATATCTGTTTTTGCTCAACAAACAAACTGCTTCCAGATTCTATGAATTTGTTGGTTTCAAGGTTGCAGATTTTAAACAATTCTCTGCCTCTTGCATTGCTCAAACTGAAGCATATTTAACAGTACTTTGTTTTTATTCCTGAACACATCGCATACAACATAAGCGCCCAACATAAAAAATTGTTACCAGGTTCTATGAATGTGTAAGTTTTATGGTTGTAAAGCATTGTAGAGCACCACACTTAGCTTTGTAACCAAAATTTTGTTTATTCACTTCCAGCTCTCAGCAATGGCTGACGTAGTGGATAAATGTGGGCAGGGGTGTGTAAGGGGGGGGGGGGGAGAAGGGATGCCTGTTGATCTGGGATCTAGCCTGTCGGAGGCCAGTAGATTTTTTAAATGAGGGTTGAAATATATGTAGTTACGTATAGGTAGGGGTATACAATATGGAAGGGGGCCCGTAAAAGTCATTTGGGATCAGACCCAAAATTTCTGTGTATAAGACTTAAAGTGGTAGTGCCTGTGGTTCAAAGCTCAATACCGCCGAAAGAACTAATTGAGTATGTGCTTTTTCAATCTGTGGGTTCATAAGTACTGTGTCAGTCTTTTATCCTTCATTATGTGACATGCACCACATTCTGCTGGGAGGTAGGGTACTGTTGAGATAAGTAGTTTCCGGACTTTCTAATTGCTTTCAATGCTATATGTGACCACCTTTAACATTTTTTGTCACTATCTGACTCAACCACTTGATAAAATATTTGCTCGATTTTTAAATTCATGTATACAGTCGAATCCCTCCACAACCTGATTTGACCTATGCAAAATGGCTATGTTGCGAGTTTTTTACGTGTAACAAATTATAGAGCTACGTGAATTCCTCGCCGACAGCACGAAAATTTCAGAAGGAATCATGGTGCCAAGTGTACTACTCCACATTTTCAGTTATTTTTTTTTAATTCTAAATGCAAAAAGTAATGACATATTGTGGCACCTAAGCATTGCTCTCTCTCATCTAAAGTTTGTGAAAATGGAAAGAAATAGAGAAAGTTTATGACAACTTAATAAAGATTAAGATTCTTGATTCGTTTGAACAACTACAAAGTGCTTGAAATACACCTCCGGCTCAGTCATTTCCAACCGAGGACTGCAGTTTCGTGTGCTAATTAGCACTCATCAGCCCGGCATAGGAAAGTAACTGAGCTGAAGATGGAAAACCTCTTAAGGAAGCCAAGAGTGCCAAACAAACTGGTTGCTAATATAGAATTAGCACAGACCAGAAGAGTGATCGAAGCAATGGTTTGGTTCAACTCGAAGATTGAAGGCAAGGCATGGTATATTCAGTAAATTACCAAGGGCTAAAGCAGAAATACATGAAATACACCCCCAGCTCAGTCATTTCCCTGAATTTTTCCTTTAATTTCTCTGCAGTCCTCGGCTGGAAATGACTGAGCTGGTGGTGTATTTCATCTATTTCTGCTTTAACCCTGGCTAATGGATGGTAATTTACTGAACTACAAAGTGGATTGAAGGTAGCGCGACAATTTTTTATGGAGTGAATCCTCCCTACGTACAATTTCAAGTCATAAAAAAGCAATCTGCAACAGTTAAGAGTTCAGTTTTAAGATGAAGCTCGCGGAGTAGTGTCTGTGCAAAATGCAATAACGATCTGATTGAGCAGCATGAATTATCATCTTCGATTTTTTAGTTATAGATATAACTATTGTATCTACTGTACAGTATTATTATAGTGCAGCACTTTATTTTTACTACATACTGTACGTACTGTACTGTTCTATTTTGTGTCTCTCTCTATCATTGATTTTGTGTATCTAACTATTTTATATTGAATAATGCAGCCTTTTTAACTATGCAGAAAAAAAATTCAGTTCTTTATTTCAGAAATGGTAATGTATAATGAATAAATGGTCTAAACAGTGGTAGGCAACCCGTCGATCGCGATCCAAATCCGCAATCTCGAATCCATTTTGAATCGATCGTGGCAATATTTTAAACCTTATTTTCTGTCTGAGTAAAATTAAAAATCATTAACTTCTGGAACAAAACTAGGTCTGTGTCAAAATCAGAAGTTATTTGAAAAATTTCTAAGCTTTTTATCAATTTTAAAACAAGCAATATACTTATGTCTGAAAATATTTTGATGCGGATTAACATAGCATTGTTTTAACAATTTAAGACAACAACTAAATAAATAAGTCTTTTTTAATAAGAATCAAAGTAAAATTTGAAGTCTGCTTAGTCTCAACCGTGCATGCAACTCATACATTTAAGTCTAAAGTGTATGAATCATGCCCCAGTCGATCTTGTGTTCACATCAAACATAGAAAGTAGATCTTCAGTTAATATAGGTTGCCTACCGCTGGTCTAAAGCGTTTGAGGGGTGTTTAAAAATGTCTCAAATAATTGGGTTGTAATTTCGACTTACACAAGGAGTCCTGGAACGCATCCCTCCCGTAAGTCGAAACTCGACTGTATTAACTTTATTCAAATTTGGTATTTTCATTGAGTATCATTTTTTATTGCTAAAAAATATCTATGTATTACATAATTTATTTTACTTGTGATAAATTTGCATTAAACCAATTAACCATTAGTTTTTCCTTCCATTTATCATTTAAAATTTCCTTTTAGATGAAGAGCCATATATTCTTCACGATCCTGAAAATGAAAAAATTTTTGGCTTCAACTTTAATATAACACTAAAAAGGAATGACAGGACACCTATATTTAAAGTAACACTTTTCATTTGTTTATTTATTTATTTTTAATGTTTCGATTATTATAGAGCTATAGAATTTTTATTTTATTTCAAAGTAATAAGCGTTTTAAAAAAGTATTAAGCTCTTTCTGCTTTTGGAATAAGTTTGGTTCAATACAGTTTAAAAATATATTAAGAGATAACCAAGTAAGGAATTGTAAAAAAAAAGAACCAAATTGTAAGGATAATAATTGAAAAAATAATAAACTGAGCTGATCAGGTAAATGTGAAAATAGTTTAGTATCCATCAAATGCCGCTTTTTAATCAAAAATTAAATTTAATCTTAAACCTTTAACCCATTCATGCCGGTTGGTACAAAAATATACCAACCGGGAAAAAAATTATAATATATAGACATAAAATAAATAAATACTAATAAAATTATCACAGTTTATTGTTTTTTTCGAAACCGGCATTAATGGGTTAATGAAACCAACTTTTTTTTTTTTTTTGGCAAAAAAAAAAAAAAGAAAAGAATGAAAGTATGAACTCTCTGAGTATGAGTACTGAATTAGACCAATATCTTCTTTTAGCTTACCTTCTGATTAAAAAAAATAAAATACAATGCATGGAAGTTAGTTCAGTCTTGCGTAAAATATATCTACAAATAAAAAGCTAAAAATAATTTAAACTATATATATATACACTAGCTTTTACCCGCAGCTTCTCTCACGTTGATGTAGTTTTTTTCAATCTATTCAAGTTAATGGTCAACACAGGGAGAGGTCAAATAGTTAACAAAAAATGGTTTCTCCCCACTTTCGACGAAAGTTCCGAATTTCGCGTCTTCTGGATTTTGGGATTTAAAAATTAAATTCTCGTACTGAATTAGCAATAGTAATATCAAAAATCATCAAGTTACATTCTTATTCCTGCGTATATTTAGAATAATGTTTTACTGGGGAAAAGTTGGTCTCATTAATTTTCTATTGCTCTTAAATATTGCATAGAGGGGTTTGCGCAGAGGGGGAGAAGAGACACCTGTTAGCTCGGGCCCGAACGTGAAGGAGGCCCTTGATTTTTAAAATGAGGGGTGAAATATATATAGGGACATAGATGAAAACAACTTAGAGGGGGCCCGTACAAGTCATCTGTGACGGGCCCCAAAATTTCTGTGCACGCCCCTGACTGTATACACCTTTTTTGTGACAATCTGTATGTATTGATTTTAAATAATAATGTGATACACAATTTTAAAATTTTCTAAATAGGATTTCATATTCTTTATCACGCCTGGTGTATATCCTAAGCCTGATGTTTTGAAACTAATCATTGAAACTGGTGGTGGAGTACCTGTGTACAAAAAAGCCCCTACCTTAAAGCAAGTTGCAGCTTTGGAGCAGGTAATTTTTAAAATATTATACATGCTAGTTTTACCTCAGGTAAAAATTGAAACTAAATAGAAAAAGTAATTGTGCTACAAATAAAGCTTACCATATAGTTCAAAGGGTTGGAAATAATTGTGTTTTAGCTAAAAAAAATCTGTGTAGAATTATTATGTTAAAAGAGTTTTCCTGTTCCAAGTTGCTGAATACAAAGAAGGAACTCTTAAATGATGCTTACTATTTTCTGTTTCAAAACATTGTTTCTCTATTCCCCAAGATTTTATATCCTACAGTGGAACCTTTTCGAAATTTAGTATCACAAAAGCAAATTTTTCGCTAAGTTAATAGTGTTTACTAGCATAAAATCAAGATTATTTTCTTCTGTCACTTTCTAAATAGTTAACTCTATACGTGACTAATAATTTTGCTCTATTTCATGTTAGAAAATAATTAAAAAAATCATCTATACTTCTTTTTTGGGGTGTAAAAAGTTAATTTTAGAATATTGGTTGCGTCCCACAAAAATAAAAGTTTACGAAAGTCTGACCAAAAGGAAGCAGCCTTAGCATGTTTTATTATTATGTGAATGAAAATTGCACGAAAAGTAAAACAATTTTAAGTGGGTTGAATGAATACCTTTGTGCTTGACAGTGTTGTCAGATTGGGGGAAATTTCCCCATTTTGGGGAAATCTGGTGCTCTCTGGGGAAATTTTGGGGAAATGGTTTTTGAGGGGAATTCTTTGGGGAATTTTTTTTTTCTTGGGAAAAACCTGGAAAAAAAAATTTTGGGAAAAAAAATTGTAATTAAATTTGCTTCTTGACATCTGGTAGTTACATTATTTGTATCAAACAGCGTTGGTTTAGCTTTGCTTAACTTTATGGAATTTGCATTTCGTATTATGTGGAATATTATACTACGGAATTCGCATTAATAGTTCTGCGTGAGTTATTAGTTGATACGTGAAACAGGCAAAAAGAAGTGTGATGAAGAATGTTCTTGGATAAATATATACAAAAATCATGGTTTAAATATACATAGAGAAGCAGAGTAGTAAATGCTAGTAGAAAAAAAATTTTGGGCTACTTCTTATCTCTTGGTCAGGCACTTGTATTTATGACTAGTGGCACCCGCACGGCTTTTCCCGTAGTAGAAAATTAAAAGGTATTTTGGTTCCCCTGTATATTTACGAATAATGTATGATGAATTTCTCGCCAATTCTCTTGCCCACGTTACGGTTCCACATTATGATAACTTGGTAATTTAGTCGTCCATCTTTAGATAATTTTGCTTGGGAAAATGTTCCTAACATTGAATTAGAAAAAGAACAAAATTAAATATTCGAAAAATCGCTTACAGGTGCACACCCCCATGCTACAAACTGATTATTTGCTAAATTTCATGAAAATCAGTCGAGGTGCTATGCGAGTCACAGAGATCCTGACAGAGAGAGAGATCCGGAGCGAGAGAATTTCAGCTTTATTATTAGTTAGTAAAGATAAAAATAGATAAAGACAAAAAAAAAAAACGCAGAAATGGGAAGAAAAAAAAAGGTGGGGAATTTTATAAGAAAATTAGGCTATTTGGGGAAAAAAAATTTATTCAAGAGACAAAAATATCAGAGAAAGTAGATTCATTTTATGAAAATATTAGTGGAAAAATAATTTTTGAATTTGGGGAATTTTGATAGAAAACATCGCTTTTTGGGAAAAAGTTGAAAGGGAATTGGGGAAATCTGGATTTGACCATCTGGTAACACTGGTGCTTGAACAGTAAAATAAGAAGTAGCGTTTAATTGCACAAAATTGTCAACTACTGCAGACATGTGTTTCAGCATTACTAGGAACACTTTTTTCAATGCAAATGAGCTTATGGGTGAAAAGACTTATGGCTTTTGTGGGATTTCTTTTCATCAATAAGCTCAATTCTTATGCACCAAAAAAGGTGTTTGTGCTATTAAAGGTTATTTTTTTATTTTGCAATTAGTGTGATTTTGCTTGACAAGTTATTGCTCAGAAGTATCAGTTACAATTCAAATATAAAGCATGCTTTATATTTTATGGAAACTCTTAATTTTTAAAATGTAGAATGAAAAAATATTGAAGTCTTGAAAGTGATCTCTTGCAGAGAAATTCATGCAATGCAAGTCATGCATAATATTTAAATTTTAAAATCCAAATCCTTTTCTAGTGAAAAATATAATTGTTAAGCCTGTTTATCCAGCAAAACATTTTCAACTATCTGACTGAACACAGCAAAAGATTTTTCTGTTTTGGACAAAAATATTGTCTGTTGATTATTTAGCAAATGTATTAATTTCTTCTTTTTTTTCTGTTTAGGGAGGCAAGAAATTTGCAATTATAACTTGTGATAATGATTTGCATTTGTGCAAAATGTATCTCAATAAAAAAATAAGTAAGTTTTTAATTTATCTGTGTCAAATTGCATATTATGTCCCTATTTTCAAGTATGCATGGATTTCATTTGTTCCAAAAGTACCAAATACAGGGTGTCCACTCATTTGGAAAGTCATGGATTTGGCCCTGCCACAGAGCATTGGATGAAACATAGCATACGTTGCTTAACCAACGCATTTCGAGTGTTGTTTAGTGTTCTCGTTGTTAATAATCTATTTTTATAAATTAAAAAATACAATTTTGTTGTGAAAATGCCTAAAATGTCTAGACCGGGACTAAGATCCGGGTTCTTAGTGATTTGAAGTTTATCTCTCTGTCAATTGAGCCACTGTGATAGTCATAGTGTAAGTATGAAAAACGCATGGAGCTAACTGGTGTCCAAACTTTAGACTTGTGGTTTGATTAATAAACTGTTTCAGTTAATAAAAGAAGAAGATTTCATTTGTTCACATTCAAAACAAGTTGGTTTAGAAAAGTGTATTCTTAATGAGAAATATTTCCTGAGGAGCTCTTACTTAATTTTAGAAATTTGCTACCTTGCTAGATTTGCTGACAGTGTGTTTACAAAACTTCTCATCAGTTATTTTTCAACAGAGCAACTAGCAAATATACAGGATGTCCATGCACCTGGAAAGTCAGGGAAAGTCATGAACAGCCATGGATTTCGACTATGATCGAAAATGGTCATATAAAGTCATGATTTTCAGCAAAAAATGCTGAAAAGTTAAAGAAACTGACATCTGGTCATGGATTTTCGGTTCAAGAACATGCATATTTATCGAATTCTACAAATTAGGTGCAAAATTTGCGCATGTTAGCCGTTTCTTGTGCTTTTACTCGTCAGTCCTGATTTTTCACACATTTTGCTCTCATTCAACTCAAAAATTTTAAGACATTTGCTGTCTGAAAGATAGAAACAATATGAGCAAAATTGAAAAAAAGAAATGCTATCAAGTACATAGGATGTATTTTCCAAGTCAGCAAGGTTGAGTTACGCAGATTTTGTGGTCAGATCAAAGGTTTAACTTATATTTCATTTAATATTATGCACTTAAGTAACATGTATTTTCCATTATTTTTTTAATTAATAGCATCAATTATGAAGTTTTTCACTTCATCATTAATTATAGAACCTTTATTTTATTATCAATTGACTTATTGCTTTTTATTACATTACTCATTTTTTTAGGTGTACAAAATGTTGAATTTATACTGACCGGGAGTGTCCGCCAAGAACTGGACTTCACATCTTTTGCCTACACGTCATGAAACTTTCCAGACATTCACTGATTTACAATTTTGCATAAAAGTATTGTATACTTATTTGTCACCAGAAAGACATTGTATCATGTTGTATAGATGAAATCACAAATCTGCCTTTATGTGCAATAATTTATCATTTTGTAAATATTGTATAAAATACAATCAATAAATTTTATTTTCTCCTAACAGCACATCTTTTGTATACATTTAAAATTATTCCATTATTATTGATATTGCCCGCGAAAAAGACTTAGCAGTGTTCCTCAAGAAATATTTAAGTAGAGGTACTTTTTCCACCACTTTTGTTTGTTTTTTCCATGTTTTTCTATGTATCTCTTTTTTCCGCTACTCTTTACATAAAATATTTTTTATCTTCCTGCTAATTCTTGGAGATAGCAGTAGGATAACTTGAGAGACACTAGGTCCCTAATCTAATGCTTGAAGCTTACTTTCCCAGTAAAAGAAGAAAAAAGCACGAAAGGAGGCTTAATGCATCTTAAAAACGTAGCAAATATAGCTTAAATAAAAAAAAATCAAAAATAAATAAGATAGTTAAATGAATATTAGAAAATTGGAAATTATAGGGTACTGAGATGCGGAAAAAACATTGTTCGGTTTATAAAGGTCTCGGCAAGGACACCTCATTCCCATTTTTCACTTTTTGATTTGAACAATTTTTCATTCAATTTTGAGCAGTTCAAAAAACTTAACATTAGCCCCTACAGGGAAATTTAAGGCAAATATAATTTCCACATTGAGAAGCTAATTTGCTTCAAATAAACTTTGTTGGTGCCTGATGAAAATATCGTTTTGTTTTGCACATTTTTCCATTCAATTTTGAACAGTTCAAACCTAAACATTAGTGCTTATCGGAAAAACTAAAAGTCAATATAGATCCCGAACTTAAAGGTAGATTTGCTTCAAACAAAATTTGTTGGAAATAGCTCTTGACATCAACTTCCGACTCCTAGAATTGTTGGGCCATTGACTCCGACTCCTGTATCCCAAAATTAGTCGGACTCTGACTTCTTAGCTTTGGCAAAAATTTAGACACAGAGGGAAAAGGACCGACTGCGACTTTTGGGATTTTAAAGCCTTTGACTCCGACTCCTTTATCCCAAAAGAAGTCCGACTCCGCAAACATTGGCAGAGTTATGGACTTGGAGGGAAAAAAAAACAACTCCGAGTCTTTGACTTTAAAACCTTCGACTCCCAACTCTGACTCTTATACAGTCTAGTCCCGACTTATGCGAGGAATGCATTCCAAGACTCCTGGCGTAAGTCGAAATTTCGCGCTGTGGAAAAATATATGCATGCAATTTTTTTTAGAAACATCCCAAATTCTTTTAGGCACTTATAAACACCCCCTCAACTGTACATTACAGTTTCTTACATAAAGAACTAAACTTTTATTGTAGGTATTTGAAAAATAAAGAAAGTTTGTTTTATTCAGCATGAAGTACTTTAAGGTGTGCAAAATGAATGATCAATGGGAGGGAAAGACCTAAATAAAACAACACGGTATGCACACTATGTAGTAATAATAACATGCTGCACTATTACAATACTGTACAGTAGGTACAGTATTTAAGAGTTCAAAATGAAGATGATGATTTATGATTCATTATCAGATTATTATCTAATACATTTTTAAATACGCTTGCTCTGCCTTTTCTTTTATAACATTTTCAATTATGGCAACAGCCCCTTTTCCTTATCTCTTCAATCCACAATACAAGAGCAGCATCCATTTTCATAATATTTACTTTCTTTTCTTTTGTAAGAAACTTTCTTTTCGCCCCATCTTCACAAACTTTAGACGAAACAGCGCACTAAGATGTCATATTTCATCAACTTTTATATTTAGAAAGAAAAAACATAAATGAAAGATACTAAGTGGTTATTTGATGCACTAACAGCCCAATGTATAAACCAACTAAGTGTGAGAACTTTCCCAGTCAGTGATGCTAAAGGGATGTAATAATATTCCCGAAATCAGTATTTAGTAACCAATAACTAAGCCGATACTTCCTTCAAAAACAATTCGTGTCATGGACTTCGAATTCACATTAGCTATAAATTCTAGGGTTTCCAATTCTGTGCCGAATTCAGTCCCGCGGGATTGACTTAATTCTTCAAAAAATTAATTTTTTATGACAAAGAGAAAAAGTTGTGCTTTTTAGGATGAACTACACTGGTGTCCAAAAGTTAAGCATAATTCATAAAATGCGAGAAAAATCTGTAAATTTTCGTAAAATTATGTAAAGTTACTTATGGAGATTAATTGGTTGATGGTGTCATGCGCGAATTTAGGTGCGCGTTTCGGAATGTGGATAAAACAGCTCGCACGCTTTAGAGAGTTCAGGCGCGTTTCATGCAATTGCTGTACCAAGAAATATTGGATCTGGTGAAACAGAACTAATAATGGCACAAAGATGCCAATTGAACATGTTTGCGAAAGGAAGAATCGTTGGAATGCTAGAATCTGGACGATCACAAACTGAAGTGTCTCATATTCTTAATGTGCCTCAATGTGCAATCTCGAGACTGTGGCAGAGGTTTTCAAATACGGGAGATGTTACCCGCCAACCAGTACCAGGTCGACCAAGAGTCACAACCGCAAGCCAAGATCGTTTTCTGGCAATTTCTGCACGACGTCATAGGGACAGCTGTGCCAGAGAACTGGGTTCGGCGCTCAGTGCCGTCACAGGAATAACAATTTCGAGGCAAACTGTTTACAGGAGACTCAATCATATCGGTCTGTATGCCAGAAGACCAGCAGTTTGCATTCCTCTCACATCAGCGCATAAATGCGCTCGTTTAAACTGGAGCTTGCAAAATCGGCATTGGAATCTGGGACAGTGGGCTAATGTGATGTTCATTGATGTGTCCCACTTTACTCTACAGAGTGATTCTCGTCAGATAACAATCTGGAGAGAAAAGGGGACTCGTTTCCAACTGCAAAACATAAGAGAAAGACATCATTTTGCGTCAGCAGGAGTAATGGTGTGGGCTGGCATTATGTTGGATGGCCACACCGACCTTCATATTTTCGAGTCGGGCTCAGTCACTGGTCAAAGATACAGACGATATTCTTGAGCCTTATGTACGCTTGTTTCGAGGTGCTGTTGGTCCCGAGTTCATATTCATGGACAATAGCACGCCATGTCACCGAACAGCTGTGGTCGATGACTTCCTCCAATCAGAAAATATCCAGCGAATGGGGTGGCCTGCGAACTCCCCTGATCTGAACCCTATCGAGCATGTCTGGGATATGCTTGGGAGACAACCTGCAGCCCGTTCGCCCCCACCAAGCTCCGCTCCGGAACTAAAAAGAGCTCTCCAGCATGCTTGGAAAGGTTTAAGCCCACAACTCATCCACTACTTCATAGAAAGTATGAGTAATCGTTGTGCAGTATGCCTGGCAGTCAGAGGTGGCCATACATACTATTGAACTTCAGCATCATCTTTTAAAGAAAAATTTTTGTGCAAAGAGTAAACTCCTCATATGCCTAATTTTCATTTAAACTATTTTTTGGGATGATAAAAGTAAATATTACGGGTTTTATGAGTAGTTTCCTTATTTTGTAACCGTGTTGCACTCGCATATCAGGTTTCCCCCTATTTCAATGTATATTTCTCACATTACTCACATAACTAACAATTATGCTTAACTTTTGGACACTAGTGTACTTTATTGCTTGTATTAGTAGTCTTCTTGAATTCCGTACAACAATTACAAAGCACTAAAAAGTTAGTCCCTAATTAGCAGTTATCGTTTGGTAAGCAGAAGTGTGCCGCTCATATGGGATGGTAAAGGATTTTTACTCTAAAAATAAGTAAAGCGCTTGATGAAAACACATCCTGTGGCTCCACTGCAATTGTTTTTACTAAAATTAAGAAATTGTGGACAGTTAGAAAAAGATCCACATCGACTTCATCACCTTCTGAAATAGATTTTTCTTACGCTAAGATTTTTGCTCAAGAACAGCAAATTTCGGACAAAAACTATATCTGTTGGATATATGTTTTGCTGTATCTAATTTAACTTGCATTGAGTTGGATACCTTTGTTGCTTCATTAACTTTGTTCACTGTATCAGTGAATTTGATTCATTATAGCAAGGGGTGAATACTGCTTGATTTCACCAAGTTGCAGTCTCAGTAAAAGTGTTTGGATGACTTCGCTAATTTTACCTTTCATTTTGTACCACAGAATCAGATTGACTGCAGCACTGTTCTTTACTGTGAAATGATCATTGTTGATATGATTTGTTATTATTTTCACTGAAAAGATTTATGTATTCTGTTTTTAGCAGCGGCTAATGAGGCAAAATTTGGAGTCCTTTATGTAATAACATAAAAAGCTGCCTAGATGATTATTTTCTTCTTTTTGATGATAAAAGTTATTTCTTTAAATTTTCCAATTTTTGTTTTTTTTTTTATTTCATTTTTAAAGTATATTTATTTATTTTTAAATTAATTTTTGGCATCAGGGAAAAAAAACTTTTATTTGAAATTTTGATATAATGCATTGATTTTAATGGAGCTTTTAATTTAACTCTTTTTGAAAACAATTAAGGATTTTTTAATGGAAAGAATATATTAGTTGTTATGTTTAAAAGGTGAAGCCCAGTGGCTCAGTGGTAGCACTAAGCGCTTTCACGCCATAGGTCCATGTTCTTTCCCTAGGTTGGGCATGGTCTAATCAGTGGATCCTGCCAGTGGGTCAATAAAATGAGAACCAAGTGAGCTTGGGAACTAAACCCTAGGGTTTCTGCGTTCGGCTGACCACCCAACCAGAACATTTGCCAAGCACCCCAGAGCCCTTGGTCAAGAAGACGGAGATGGGCAAAGTAGGCCTCGGGACCCCATGGGCTGTTGCGTCAACTGGCTTTGATTATGTTTAAAAGGTGTTACTACTTTTTTTTGTTTGTATATCTATTTTTTTTATATATATATCAATTTCTTTAGATGAACGAGGCATATTGTTTCTAGGAATCAGCATAAAACATTAAAAAGGCATGTTTGACATAATTTGCAGTCTCGGCTAATTTAGAGAATAGTGATTAGATACTAGGAAGTACATGTTTGTATATGGGAAAGTAGGCTCTTTTAGTTCTGGATGGTACTTGTTTTGTTTTTTCTTGTCAAGTGATGAGTTAAGAGGGTGTACCTTTCCCTCTTCGTTTTAAAATTAGGCTAGCCCTTTCATTATTATAAAAAAAAAAATTGAAAAGTAAAGTAGTAAATTTTATAGAAAAAATGATTAATTGGAGACATTGTCTAATTATGAATATCATTCTTCGACTGAATCTGGTGGTTACTAGACATTAAGTAGAACATTTTTATCATTGATGTTGTTATTTAGAAGTCTACAAAGTGAAGAGCTTTTTTTTCTTTGTAGCAGAAAGTGAAATTCTGGTGGGTGTATTTGGTTTTGGAGTTGGAATCCTGTAATTTTATAAAAACTCAAAGGGAACTTTCATTCAGTTTGTTAAAAAAAAAAAAAAAAAAAAAAAAAAAAATCTGCCAAAAATTGTGTTTAAGCAAATTGTTTAAGGTAGTAGTTCTCAACTTGCGGTCTATGAGCAAGTTCCATGAGGTCAGCAAATATTTGAGTTAATATTAAACTACATCATTTTTATAGTTGTAATTAAATTTATTAAAGAAAATTTTTGAATTTATCTCATTTCACCAAATAAATATAATAGTTGTGAAAATATTATTGGTCCACTTAGGACTCATAAGGGTACCAAGTAAAAAGGTTGAGAACCCCTGGTTTAAGGTAGAAAATGATACAACTATTGATTGTGATAATATTAAATTGGTATTATATCTGCAGATTATTAATATTCAAAAGTAAATACAAAAAAAAAAAAAACCCTAAACCAGTCAACCAAACCATTTATCATGGATCTCATTATAAAATACAATGAAAATTGCTTCATTAATTTTCATTGAACAAATTGGGGGCACTTCAAAATCAACAACCAGCATTTGTCACCTGCCGAATTAGTTTGATTAAAAAAAATGTGTTTGATAATATCAAAACTGTCTGCAAACTTTGTTCAAATATTAGTCTATATTATCTGGGTCTGCTGGTAGAATACTAAGTAAAAGTAATTGGAATTTGATTTTATTGTTAAAATCTCTTACTCTTGTAATTGCTAGGATAAGCACATTCCACAGAGTCAAGAATGCCACATGTTATCAAATATGATATGTATCCCAATTGTTTGCAAAAAATTTATTCAACTGCTGTGACACTTTATAAAACATCTCAAAAAAAAGACCTCTATCCCTTTTAAAATCTTTTTATTTTGATGCAGTCGGCTACAACACAATGGGTGTTACAGCCAAAATTAAAAGCTTTATGCTAATCTTTTAAAAAATAAGTACAGTTAGCTCTTTGTTTAAACGACTTTCTTTATTTAACGATGACTTTTCATACCCGGAGCCCTCCACTGTACTTGAAGAAAAATTATGTTAACGACGCATTCTTCTTTTGAACAATTTTTTGCGGTCCCTTAAAAGACCTTAAATAGAGAACCAACTGTAATTATCTTATTTTTATTTAATTAAAAATATAAACCATTTAAACAACAACTAGATCCAGTTAAAATGTTTTATATCTCTGGTTAAATGAACTAGCAATACTAGTAGTTTGCTTAGTTTAACTTTTATATATCCTCAAATTTTCAATTTAATAATATCTTTTTCTCACACCTTTATCCAATTTTAAAAAAAACGCACTTTTATTCCCCTAATTTGGTCAAATATAGCAAAATTTAACAAACTTTTTAAAACCAACAATTTATAAATTATATTTTACATACAATTGCATAGAAAGAGAAAGATAGGTGTTTAATGTTTTTGGTGATTTGTTTCCATATACGTAATCAAGCAATTGAATGAAGGCAAAGTGAAGCATTGAAGCAGTGTTGTAGCTAAGTCCTCAATAATTTAGAAAAAAAAAAAAAAAAAAAAAAATTAAAACAAAAAAAGCACTACAAAAAAGCTATACAACAAAATAAGAACCCAAATGTAAGCACTTGGTTCAAAAAGCGTATTTAGAACAAAAGTTAAATGGTTTGTCCCCAGGTGGGAAGTAATATTTATTTTTATAATGCTTATCTTGCGTTGTAGTCTGAGCATTAGCTACATAGTTCTTCCAATACAAAGACTCAGTTTACTTTTATTTGTGTTTCTGTTCAGTGAAGTTGGATTATTTCTTGCACATATAATTTTTAAATTTAGTCACTAACTTTTTGTTTTAAAAATGTGAATAACAGTTTGTTTTATTTAAATGCCATGGGAAACGAAATTCTCTTCCCTGTGGTTGAAAAGGCAGAGAGAAATAGATGCAAAATTAGCACACGGTGCCATGCAGACAGGGATGAATTTAAGGCATTTTATTTTCACAGGTATTGTCTCATGCTGATGCGGCGAGACATAAGAGGTTGGCAAGTAGTTTGAAAAATCAAGCCGTATTTTAAATTCCATGTTCTTTGTCTTTTACTGAAAACATATTGGTTATAATGAAGCAATCCAAAGCTTTTGTTTCAATTTCACTCCAAGATAAAATTTCGTAAGCGGAGGTTTTCTTATAGTTTTAGTTGCCATAAAAAACAATTATTCATTTGCGTCTTTAAATGATTTATCTGGAATTTACAGGGGTATTTTTGATGATTTTGAGGTACCAAAAAGTATCAGATTATCTGATAAAAAGAAAAATGCAATAAGTTTTGGACTTGCACCTTACACTCTGCTTTTAAACCCTCCTTATTAAGGACATTTTTTCAACAACAACAAAGCAAGTAAAGAGGCAATAGGACATATGTACATTTATTTTTGTTTCATACTGGTCACTGTGTTAAAGAATAAATGATTGAATGCATTGTATTGTAATTTTCAAGATTGAATTTGAAACGTTTTATCATCCACTGCGAAAATCAAGCTTATACATTACGTTTAAGTTTTAAAAAAAAACTTGATATCTGTTGTCTTAAAATTTTATCAAAATTGTTTCCTAAAATTTTTGAAATCACCACTCCGACCCCTGTAAATGCCAGAAAGCGGGGCTCGGAGGATATCTCCCCCGGTACTGACTAAATTACGTACAAATATAGGAGGCAAAATTTTTCACTGCAATTTTTTTTCCGGTCAGAAATGTCGTTTTTTCCTTTTTAAATAAGAATGTAACTGTCCCCCCCCCCCCAAAGCTTGTTCGTTTATTCAAAAAATAAAAAAAGTTATGATTTCCAGCATTGTTAATATTAGTAAGACTATCGTTTTTGTTGTGAGGGCCTCAGGATCAGGCTGCACCTGGGGCCTCACAATCACATGATCCGCCACTGAATATAATACTGTTGAAAATATTGAGACCGGTCCAAAGAGCCTTATCTCTTTCTACATAATCAACAGAAACATTATCATACACCTAACCATCAAAATTGGAGAAGTGCCCCTTTAATTCTACCTTGATATGTTATTTGAGTAACAGTTAAAAAAATTAAAGTAACATTTAAAAGAGAATATGGGGAAAACATGTTTTAGACAATTAAGCAGTTCCTGTAACTTTGTTAATATTTAAAGATATTGCTATTCTGACGACCATTTCCAGAACCTATCATTTCTCACAAAATTTGGCGATTTTTTCTCACATGTATCTGGAGATGAAAAATGCCTAATTTACAGGGTTCATACTCTGTTTGGATGAAAAAATTCCATGACTTTTTCAAGACTTTTTCATGACTTCAATGAAAATTTTCATGACCTCGTTACACAAAGAGAATAGTACTATTTAATCTCAAACTTGCTAAATTTTTGGAATTGAGCATTTGCAAAACGTCTACATGAATGCCACAGCCTCATTGAAGCACTTATTCATAATGGAAAAATATAAGTGTACACTTAAAAAACTAAACTATTATTTTTTGTCTTCATCATATAAATTTAAGTTAAGTAAAAATGCAGTGAAACGATTAGTTTAAATGTCTGATATTTTTTTTTATAAACAGGCAGAATGGTATTGAATGGGACAAAGGTTGAATGAGTCATCACTAAGTTTCAATAAATTCATTTCAAAAGATGCCTTTTAGTGTCAACAGTGCATTTAATCATCCATGCAACTTGACAGTATTTTGGTTCTTTAAAGTAAAGCCACATAGTTTAGTTTGTTTTCTTAAAAATCCATTAAAAAAAATCAGTAATGAATCAATCTCCTGATTCAAAAGTATACTTGTTTTGTTTACTTATTTGCACATTTTCAAAAGCATATAAATTAATAGGTTCAGAAATTCCAGAACATGCTTGATTCCTGACATTGAACGTAGCAGTGGGTGGCATGGATTAGTTTTGCGCAGGGCCGATCCTAGCAGGTGTGCAGAGTGTGCACCGCACAAGGGCGGCCAAAGCAAGGGGCGGCCGCAGGCCGCATCATATAATTCTTATAATCAAGCAAAATTCCTCAAGAATTTCTCACAAGATAACTTATAATAAGTAGAATAAATATTCTGATTTTTAAATGTTCAATTGTCAAAGGATGTGTCGATTTTCCGACAGCATAGCATAGTTTAAGAAAAATAGAATGTTAGGGAACATTGTGTTGGTTTATTGTCCATTAATGTCTACTCTTAACAACATGCTTCATTTGGTTGCAAAGTTTGTGACAGAACCGGTAATCAGGCATGGATACAGGGGAAGGGAAAGGCCCCCTTCTGAAGCATGAAATGGTGCCGTCTAAAAGGAGCTCCGAGGGCGGCCACTAATGTTTACCCCCCAAGCTTTTATAGACCTAAACAATGAAGACATATTTTATTTAAATTATTTTAAAAAAAAGCTATACTGATTAGATACTCTCGCAAGTATTTCAAACAACAAACTATGTAACAAACTCTGTGTTTAACAATCGAGGATGCGTGGAGAGAAAGGAAAATTGCGACTCCCTTGAGAGTAACATATATGAATGACGAACAAAAATGTTGTACTTTTCCCCCTTTACGACAATTTTTCTGATTAAAACCTTGAATGAACTGCCCGGTTTCAGATCAGGTAGGAGGACAGGGCCCTTGCCCTGGGAAGCAAATTTAAATGTAGCTCCAAAACGAAGATCCAAAAGGATGCCGTAACCTCCTTGACGAAACTAAAGAAGGCTTAAAATTGCGTTTCTAGGGCTTCACTTTCAGAAAATTTCGCTGGTTGAACCATCGATCTTAAAAACCCAATTAAATCCCTGATTCACCTCTTTCACCTTAACTTAAACATAGCCTAAAAATGTTGGCTCCAAAATCCAAAACGTGTTTTCAGACGGCAGCCCTTTCTATCATCAAAAGTCATATAAAATTGCTTTGGCATTTTTCGAAATTTTTGCGGTGGAGGACCCCGAAATCCATTCGCAAGCATTACTACCAAAGACAGTCTCAATTAGCGTCTTTAGAGAAGCTTCTAATTCCACCCCCCTCTCACTTAAAGTATTGAAAAACAAACGAAAATTGCGTCTTTCAAACATCAGTTTCAAGAACTTTTGGGGAAAGACCCCGGATCCCCCTTTTCTCCAACCCAATCACTATACCTGTAAATTTCGTTTTTAGACGGTTCTGTGGAACTACAGCTTTCTGCCTAAACTAGCCTGAAATTGACTTCAGTTTCAAAAACACAGTTCGTGAGGGCACATTGAACCCCCGCCCGCTCTTCGTCCCATCGTTATCAAACAATGCTTAAAATACGATTTTGGGACTTATTTTTCTAAAGAATTCAGGAGGAGAACTGTCAGGCTTATGTAACTTTTTACGGTGCTAGGGCATATCCATCAATCGTCGAGGTGAGGTGGACAAAAGTCTATAGTTATATTTTTCAGATATTAATGTTGAAAAACATCCGAACCGTAGAAACTTCCCTATTTTGTTAACGTCACCAAAGATAATATAAAAAGCTTAAGAGCTCCAAAACCCTTTCTTCCCAAAAATGACCTATAATGGATTTCAGCTCCGAAAAATATTTTGTTTCGGAATATTTTCACGTTACCCCTATTGTTTTCAAATCTAGCCAAAAACGGGTTTTTGAAAAAATAGTGCCGAGAAATTACCGGAGGATAGCCGCCAGATCCCCTACCGTCACCAAAGACGGCCTAAATTTGCGTTTTAAACTTATATTTCAAAATCTTTCAATGGGAGACTGTTGAATCTCCCTCCTTCTTGCAACGTCAACAAAGGTAACCCAAAATTACGGGTTTAAAATTTCAGTTTCGGAGATTTTTCGGGAAGAACGCCGATCCTTCCTAAGCTACGGTCTTAAAAAATAGCTTCAAATTGATTTCAATTTTGAAAGAATTTTAGGAAAGAACTGCAACATTACTTTCACCTAAAGTGTCTAAAAAGTTCCTAAAATTGCGATATTTGACGTCAATTTCGAAAATTTCTCCATGCACCTCGAATATACTTGACTCTTTTGTCCTTGCAACCAAACACAACTAAAGATTAACTAAAAATATTTTTCATACGCCAATTTCGACAATTTTCTTGGAGCAATCCTCCTCCCCTGAACCCCTGACACCTCCTCCCACGCTTCCTCTTCCTCCGTCCCTTCTCTGATGTCACCGAAGAAAGACCATAAAATGCTTTTTTACGACTAGTAAATTTTGGTATCTATTACTTTCTTCAAAGATATAAATTGTACCTAAGAAGTTTCTTATTATAAAAAATTTCTCCTTTTTTATAAGATCATTCTTCTGTTCCCCCTCTCCTCTTTTTAAATTCGAATTTGGCATAGAAATTTAAAGAAAGATTTATATAGACGTTAAAGATTAGTCAAAATATGCAAATTACACTTGAGGGGCGGCACATTAGGTCTTTGCACACGGGCGGCCGACACCCTAGGATCGGCCCTGGTTTTGCGGGCCATATGTTGGGCACTTCTGTTTTAGAGTATTAGAATTCCTCTTTTTCTGTATTCTATCGCCTGACTAAAGATCTTTATTTTCTAAAACCTTCAACAAATTAAGATAAAACTCTGATAAATGTAATAATAAAGTTCTTACAAGTAATGGAATTGAACTCAGATGCAATTGAATTGCTTTTTTTGAGTGGGCGTGGCAAAACTAAGAATGGAATTTCACTACTACAGAATATGAAATATAAGAAGTGTTGAAAATAACAGTAAATTCAAAATAAGTGATGTCCAAGCAGTAAAATCACATCGCAAAAAAAGGCAAGCGGCTGCGACAGAAGTTGATGCAAAGAGATTTCAAAATTCAGATTTGATTTTGGGATAGTTCAATTTTCCACTTTTAATAGCTTTCATATGCTATGCTGATGAATCACTCAAGATTTCTTATGCTCCTTTAGTTATTGTTACTTCCTCTTTTAGTCCAGGACATTTTTCCATGACTTGAAATAAATTTCCATGACTTTCAATAAAAAATTTCATTTTTCCATGACTTTTCCAGGTCTGAAATTCGCTTATTTTTTTTCCATGACTTTCCAGGATTTCCATGACCCGTACGAACCCTGAATTTAATAATGAATGGGTGAGGATGAATGATTTATGCGTCAAAAAACATTTTTCACTACTCCTTTTAATTGCTTAAGATCTTTCATGACTATACTATATTCTAGTGCAAACTGAAAAAGTGTTTTTTTTTTTAAATATCTGAAATTTTCCAGAAAACTTCCAACTTTCGGTGGGCTGGAGCTTCCCTGTTCAGACTGAATATCTGGAACTTTTAGCTACTGAAATCACTATTGTGACTCTAAAGAAAAAAGTACAATAATTCTAAGGAGATATTCTAACAATTTTAATCATAGTCAATTGTAAAAACAAATACTTACTAAGTTAAAATAAAACTTACATAAAAAGGTAAAAAATACAACTTTTTATTTATTTCTCATATGTTAGAACTTTCAGTTTTGAAGAAAGTGTCACTCAAATCTTTTTGATCAAAGCATTGAGCAATAATAGTTATAATAATGTTAAGGGAAATTAACATTTCATCTTGCGGATTCAATAGCCCTAACCTCAAAGAAGAACATAGTTTTGATAAATTTCGAAGCACATCACATGTATCAGGATCCAAAGGTTTTTCCAGGCACATTAACAAAGCATATATCCATTCACCCTGTTCTTTAGATATTCCAATTTCTTTCAGCCAACTTGTGTGGTAACTAACTAGTTTTTTGACAGAACGTTGATTCAAATACAACAAAATGCTCAACAGTGGTCGATTTCCAAGGTCTAAACAAGGTTTCTTTTTTGCAGGGACATCTGAGCTACAATCTGACTCAGGGTCAATTTTCTTGTATATACCATTGTATTTTTCGTAACCCAAACAGTACAAACACCACTCCGCACTTTTGTTGATATTAGGTGAATTTCGCTTTGCAAACTTACGTTTTAATAATGCTCTGTTTTTGAATAGCTGAGTTCGGTATTTTTCAAATAGCTCAAGTTCACCTTTCTGCCATTCAGTATCGGGTTCTAAACCTGGAGGTGCAGGCGTAAAACCACTGTGAAAATCAACGCTTTGAGTCCGACGATGGATAAACTTTGTCGTGTCAATATTGGCTACAACCACTTTGGGACACTTTCTAGTCTCTAATCGGACTCTGTATAAATAATCAAATCCTGAAACTGGGGGAGCATTTAAATCAATATTTTCGGGCACTTCCCACATGTCAAAAGCTCTTTTACCTTTCTCATTCATTGTAGAAATACTGCTTAAAACGTAAAATGATGCAGATGGGAAAGAATGTCTCGGTGTGCGATTTCTAAAGTTCTTACTTTATCTTCCTATCTTTAAACAGCCTACTACCACGAACTATAAAACAAATTTGGAAATCAATGTTTAAAAATGCATAAACGACAACAAGCAGCAGGTGGAGTTACGAGTCTTGTCTTTATTTCCGATTCCAAGTCACTCACAACTGACTACAATATCTTTATTCAGTGTCTGAAAACTACTAGGACAAGAAAAGTGGGTGTAGCTTATCCGAGAAATGGGCGTGGCTTACGTTTCTTTTTATCGCTATTTCATGCAACTTTTTTCAGAATCAAGGGAATGTCTTACCATTTTTGAAGCTTCGTCTTATGAGCCAGGGGTGGGGGGTTCGATTCCCACCGGTTCCCTGAGTGTTATTTCCTTCTCTTATGTTGTAAATCTTTCCAGTGTTTGTCCGGGGAGGCAAGGCGCTTGGCACGCAGTCCTCTATGTGAAGCTGTTTAACTTGTAAATAATAATAAAAAAAGTCTTCTCTTTTGTCTCTGCGCTAGCTGATTGTCACGTAATCAGAAAAATTGGCAAAATCAGAAGGGTTGTTTTTTTGCCATTCTGGTTTATGAGGGCGTTAAGCAGTGAAAAGAAAAAGAGGATGAGCCATAATTTTCCTTCTATCTTATTGGTTATCAACTGTTTCGTAACGCCTATTTAAAGGTAATCTCGAAGTTGTCAACTGATTCCCTTGACGGTTGTTATTTTTGTTTCCAAACAAATAAAAAAAAAAAAAAAATTGCGAACTGAGCAATAGCACATGCAATAGCTTAAATTCACAGCAGTAGATAGGGAATTTTAAGAACAGATAATAGTTATTAATTTTATGTTTCGAGTTCGATCTTATTCATATTTTCTTAGAGAAACCACGGAAATTTCATGTAAGTTCTCAGGGATGCGTTTTTATTTTTTTGTCTACGAACATCATGATAGTTTACCTTTTTGTATTTGATTGTTATTCTCTTTTGTTTTAGGAACTCTTCCAACTTGCATTTTTTTTATTAAAGTATGTTGGTTGGGAAGCTTCTGTAATCATGAATACTCGTTATCAAGTTTTCGAATTTGTAAGTACACATTTCAAGTATGAAGTACAGCGATATTGATGTATTCTATTTTTCCAAGTGCAGTTTTCATATTTAGAAAAATAATGTTCGATAACAATAAATAAAAAAAACTATTCAAATTTCATGTGTTATTTCACATTTGCTAGCCTTTCAAAGTTCCTTAATAATATTATTGTAGTATCTAAATTTTCATAGCAAATGTAAATTTTCTATCATAATGAGAATCACTTGCTAAAACTTTTAGAAAAATTTTAGATATAGTATTCACTGCCACATTTATGACTCTTCAACTTCATTCAGTCTAAATTCTGCAAAGATCATGTAATGAATAGTGAATAAATAATTTGTTAAAATGCGGTGTTTCCAGTGCTAGATGTGGGGAGCAGCACGCTGGGACTCTTGCCCTGGGTGGAAAATTGTTTCAATCCTTTTCATTCTCAAGAGAACATTTGCAATTGTCAAATCGGATGTTTTCCAGCAGAGATAATTTTATTCTAATTCAAAGTGCTGCAAAATGTTAGTTTCCTCAATTGAAATGTCTGCAGGCAAAGATTTGTTGATTTGTACATAGGCAGTGGTCATGCTTTTTTTTTTCGGAATTCGCCATGACGAATGATCTATCTTACCAGGCCCTACGAGAACTAAACTATTCCCTGAGTCAAAACACTGCTATCCAGGTCCCCTAGTCAACTCTATCTCTCTTTCCTTGGCTGTCCTTCATTTTTCATTGCATGTTGGATATGTTATCCTGCTTTTTACGTCATTTTCTGTTGGTTGGTGAAAATAGCTATGTGCCTTGAAATATTCTGCATTTTACATTAACTTTTTTCAGAAAATACCCTGAGTACGTTTTTCTGAAAACATATCAAAATCATATTTTGCCTACACGACTCATTTTAACTTTTTTTCTGGGTCTTGAAATAAATTTGTTTTTTAGCTGTTTGAAGTGGTTCCAATATTTTTTCTGTTCTGTCCTTCTGCACTGTCAGAGCATAAAAAAAAAAAAATCTAAAGCAATTTTTATTTGCATTTTAAACCAAGAAGCAAATTTGCAAAAAAAAAAAAAATCTATAGGACATATCATATATAAATGAAGTTGTTTGTAAAAGCAAAAATCATGTAAAGATTACAGATTTCTTCCACTAGTTTGAGGAAAAAGTCAATTGCAGGGGAACATGGGGCAAAGTGAAATAACGGAGTAAAGTGAAAAAGTGAAATATTTTCTCTGCTTTTAGCTCCTCCTATCTGGCATTATTTAAACTTTTTTGTACAATATGTAGCCGATTCCAGTCAGGAAAAAAGTACCACCGAAGATTAAAGCATTTGGTGATACAGGCAATTTTTAAAAAGTGGTACTCATATTGTAATATTTTGTTGTAAGTCGCAAATTATTTTTGTTGCTATAAAATGATAAAGTTATTGTTATTAAGTATTAACATTTTAAATATTAATTGAGACCTCCTAATATCCAATGCAGTATTAATTTAGTTAATATTATGCTTATTTGTATTTTAAATCACTTGTACACTTAGTCAAGTACATGTGGAGCAAAGTGAAATAGTTTGTTTCATTTACTTACTCTTCAATCACATTCAATATAAATAGCTTAAATTTTCATTTATTAATTAATTCATTTACATTCCTTCATTTATTCATTCAATTATATATTTATTCACTTATTTTCATTCTTATCTCATTTACTTTTCCTTTTTAAATTGATTTATTCATTTAATTATTCATTTATTGTTTCATTATCTTTTCTTTTATTCATTCAACCTTTTATTTACTGATTTTGTTTGATCAAAAAATGTTTTATAATAAAATGGAAAATATTTCATTAAAAAAAATATTTTATTTTTCGCTTTGCCCCCTGAGAAAAAAAAAAAGTGAAAAATTTCCAATTTTTTTTAAAGACTCAAATTTACAGCCAAAAATAAAAAAGTGTTTTAAGGCAAGTTTTCTTATAAAATACAATGTTCTTTCTTTATGTATTGTACTTTTCAAAACAAATTTCTGATTTGTTCATTTTGAAAAAAAACTCAGTCATCTTAACCATTTCACTTTGCCCCATATTCCCCTATATAGTTTAGCACTGAAAACAGAACAAGGGGTCATTGTTTTAAGCTATTTAAATCTCAGGCTAACATGGATATTGGAAAAAATTATTATTTTAGCAGGGTAGTGGAACCTTGGAACAGCTTACCGGGAGAGGTGGTAATGAGCAAGGGAGTAGATAGTTTTAAGAGAGCCATTGATCTTCAGTGGGGATTGTAAATTGACTAGGACCAATCTAGCTAGGCCCAGAACCTGTTGCTGGTCGTCACTTTTGTACTTGTATATATTATCTGTATTGTGTATATTATCTTATGCTGTATTATTTCTATTAAATTGTGATTTTTTTTATAATCTGAAATGTGTTTAAGTTGAATTGGTCCCAGATTTTTCTTTTTGATGCTTAGAAAACTTATTCTGTCACCATTATGAATAGGGGTAAAATGGGGGGGAGATAGTGCCCCCCCCCCTATTTTTTTTGAGTCACGGGCTGAGTTTTTATTTTGCACCATTAGTTTTTAAGCTGAAAATTTTTTTAAATTGTTTTCCAAATGACCTATATCTTATTTTCAAATGATAATAAAATATAAATCGTATATTACCAATGCAATTGTAATGAATTATATGTAAAAGTTGTATCCTTGCAGTCAACTACCAATTAGTAATTTCAACCCATAGTTTATCTGTTTTTAAATTGCACCATAGCGGCGCAATCAGATGCCCAGAAGAGTACCCGTGTACCTGATCCGATAGTGATTATGACCCCCCTTTCCAATATATATATATAGGCCTAGTTTACTAAAATCCTGTAATCCAAGTTTACTAAATTTACGTAGTAAACTCGGATTACATGCTCAAAAAAGAAAAAAAAAATGAATGTTTTCGAGAAAGAGCGAAATGTTGCATTTCCGAAGATTTTCTTGAAGCAAAATTTACTTTATTTTAACTGGCGCTCACATGAATGAATTTATAACCATATAATAGACGGGTCAAAATAGAACAGTGGTGCAACCAGAAAGGAGGCCCACGGGGCTCGTCATTCCTGATGTACGCCCCTCGTCACGCCCCTAATGCTGAGTTGAATGTTTTTCAAAAGTATTCTTTATTATTGACTAGCTGTACCCGACGCGCGTTGCTACGCCAATAAAAAAATACATCATTATACTGATTTTCATGACAATAGGTTGAGCGGGGCAGAAGTTGCTACTCTGCAGTGCCACCTGGTGGCAAGTGGCTTCAATGAGCATATTATGCACCTTCTCAGTGGAAAAATACATATATATAGCAATTTTCATAATAATCGGTCCAGGTATCAAGTGAAGCTGTGACTATACTCAAATTTTGTACTCTCGCAATTTGCAAGATCAATCAATCGCTAAAAATATCAAATAGAAAAAGTTTTAAATCCCCCCGTTGCATGAAAAGCCATAAAACAATAAAGAAAGAATTTATTTGTTCAAACTCAAGAAAATGGCAACAGCTAACTTCTTATCAATGAGATCTTTCACACGAATTAATTTCTGCAGCCGATAATTTTATTCGTATTTATCCAATGGATTGTGACTTAAATTGGAATAAAAAAGGAACTATCGATCGGATTTTTTTCGAACTGGTCTATAAACATTCCCAGTTCCAAAAATAACAAACGGTGAAAGTTTCAGCCAAGTCTGCCGGGTAGTTTTTGAGTTCATGGATGACATACAGACAAACATTCATTTTTATATATATAGATGAGAAGATAAGAATACGTCTTTAGAAAACAAAGTGATTTTTATAAATTAATAATAATGTTAGGATAAATCTTAATTTCTTTCAAAAATAAATTTTTGAATTAAAAATATTTAAAAGTTACAGCTCATTGATCAGCGAATCGGCCCGTCCTATTTCTTCTCTTTTTTTTCTAGTTCTTCTGAAAATAGGAAAATGCTGCTCCTCCGAAGCCCCCCCCCTTCCACACACACACCAGAAGCATTATGGAGCATCTGAAATTTTGTTTTCAGGTCTTCAATTTTGCGAATTTTCTAGGGAAAAGCCCTCAATTACTGAATAACATCGAAAATTGCTTAAAATTGTATTTTTAGAGCTTTAATTTTGAAAAATTACTGGCCCTATTATTACAAAATATGGCCTCACAATCGGGTTTTTAAGACTTGAATTTCAGAAAATATTCAGGCAGGGGTCCTTATACCGCCTTTCTCCAATATCATAAGCTATTAGGTTTCTTAAACTACACTTACAAAAATTTTAAGTGGAATAGCCTCCGAAAATAAAACATTGCTTTAGCTTTTAGCACCTTAATTTTGAAAAAAATTTTAGAGAAGAGCTTCAGGACCTTCTTCCCATAAAATCTTCAATGTTTGTCTAAAATTGCGTTTTTGAAACTTCAATTTCGAAAACTTGCCGGGGGAGGAGGAATTGATTTTGACCCAAAAAAAAAATCGATCGGGGACTTTCCCTAAGCTCCAGCCCTTACTCTAACGTTGATAAATATGACCTACAATTGCGTTTTTAAAGCTTAAATTTCTAGAAATTTCCGCTGAGACCCTGTATATTTTGTTAAGTCTAAAATTGGGTTTCTAAAACTGCAAGATACAAAACAATTTTCCAAGGGGGTGGGGGGAGACCCCCAGACCCCCTTTCCCATCATATCAAAAAAATTTCTTCCCTTTTTACTTTCTTCCATATCTAATATATAGAAGAAAGTATTGGATTCGTGCAAATTTTCGAATTTTGACGGATTTGAACGTTTTGAGGTGTGCTGAGTCCATTTCGACTATTTTTGGAAAATGTCTGTCGGTCCGTGTGTGTGTGTGTGTCACGTCTGTGTGTGACCAGTTTTTTGTGGCCGCTCTACAGCAAAAACTACCTCATGAAATCGAACAAAATTCGGTACACATATGTGCCTCTATGTGAAGTTGTGCCCATTGGTTTTTGGCGCGAATTCCTCCAAGGGGGGTGGAGCAATGGAACATTTTTTGAGTTACACGTGCTTGCTATTCCTCAGGAAATAACTGGCGGAATCAAACAAAATTTGGTCCATATGTTGCCATTAACAGGAACAGGTTTTGATTCAATTTTGCTGTCAATAACTCAAACGGGGATTGAGCTACAGAACGTTTTTCGTCGTCAATTGTGACTGCTGTATCTCAAGAAATAATGAACAGAACGAAAGAAAAATTTATCGGCAAGTAGCCCTTAGTGGGTATAAGAGCTGATTTTATTTTGGTGTCAACAGCTAAAAAGGGGGTAGTGCAATCGCAAGTTCTTTTTTTCCATTGTGAGTGTCCTATCTCAAGAAGTAATGCTACGTTCAGGTTGAAATTTAGAATATATGTGAATCCATATGTAAACAGGCTTTGGTTCAATTTTGACGCCAACCGCTCCAAGAGGTGTTGATTTTTTTTTTCCGAATAGCTTTATTAATGCAACAATAAGAAAGATAAATCGTAATAGATTGTCGTCTGCATATTTCTCGCGATTGTAATTGTATGGAAATGATCGGAAATATTATCTCAATGACTTAAAATTTTTAACTGTTGCCATCGTATGTTTGTTAACAAATAAAATATTTGTAATTAATTCAAGCAAGGCTTTTAAAATAACTTTCAATTTTCGCTCTTTGCTTTGCTTTTGTAATAATTCAGACATTGGGATGGTCGTCAAGGTTTTGCATGTGTAATTTTGTTTTTGTTGGAAATATTGCTTCCTCGCCAAGCATGGGAAGGGATCAGAAAAAAAAAAGAAAAATATAGAAGAAAGTTTCATGATGGCCACAACATACTAGTTTGATATGCCCTCCCTAACCTTAAAAACTTTTCTGGTGCGCCACTGAAGTAGAATGTCTCTTGCATTATTTTTATTGGATGCTAGAATATGAATCAAATAAATTTCCCTTTAAGAACCCCCCCCCCCCACTTCAGGTGGCCAAGTTATGCCTCTGCCATTATGTTGCCTAACTTTAAATTCTTATATCTAACACTCAATGCCTGATCTGGAAAAGGCTTGCCTTGGGCAGTAAAATATTGTATATAATGGAAATGATCGGAAATATTATCTCAATGACTTAAAATTTTTAACTGTTGCCATCTTATGTTTGTTAACAAATAAAATATTTGTAATTAATTCAAGCAAGGCTTTTAAAATAACTTTCAATTTTCGCTCTTTGCTTTGCTTTTGTAATAATTCAGACATTGGGATGGTCGTCAAGGTTTTGCATGTGTAATTTTGTTTTTGTTGGAAATATTGCTTCCTCGCCAAGCATGGGAAGGGATCAGAAAAAAAAAGAAAAATATAGAAGAAAGTTTCGTGATGGCCACAACATACTAGTTTGATATGCCCTCCCTAACCTTAAAAACTTTTCTGGTGCGCCACTGAAGTAGAATGTCTCTTGCATTATTGTTATTGGATGCCAGAATATGAATCAAATAAATTTCCCTTTAAGAACCCCCCCCCCCCCACTTCAGGTGGCCAAGTTATGCCTCTGCCGTTATGTTGCCTAACTTTAAATTCTTATATCTAACACTCAATGCCTGATCTGGAAAAGGCTTGCCTTGGGCAGTAAAATATTGTATATAATGGAAATGATCGGAAATATTATCTCAATGACTTAAAATTTTTAACTGTTGCCATCTTATGTTTGTTAACAAATAAAATATTTGTAATTAATTCAAGCAAGGCTTTTAAAATAACTTTCAATTTTCGCTCTTTGCTTTGCTTTTGTAATAATTCAGACATTGGGATGGTCGTCAAGGTTTTGCATGTGTAATTTTGTTTTTGTTGGAAATATTGCTTCCTCGCCAAGCATGGGAAGGGATCAGAAAAAAAAAGAAAAATATAGAAGAAAGTTTCGTGATGGCCACAACATACTAGTTTGATATGCCCTCCCTAACCTTAAAAACTTTTCTGGTGCGCCCCTGAAGTAGAATGTCTCTTGCATTATTGTTATTGGATGCCAGAATATGAATCAAATAAATTTCCCTTTAAGAACCCCCCCCCCCCCCACTTCAGGTGGCCAAGTTATGCCTCTGCCGTTATGTTGCCTAACTTTAAATTCTTATATCTAACACTCAATGCCTGATCTGGAAAAGGCTTGCCTTGGGCAGTAAAATATTGTATATAATTGGGAGAAGGCCCTTTGTTAAAATATTTTTTTATTTAAATTAATTAGAAAACTGAAAATAATAAAATTTGCTGAACTGTAAGGTGAGCATAAAATTAGTTCTTATTCAGAAGGGAGAAGTTCAAAGATATTTGCCCTGGTTTTATTGAAACAAATAACTTTTTGAAACCCTTTTTGTTAATTTTTAATGACATATGAAAAAAATTCATAACTGATTAATTGACATTGTCTTTGTTTTATATAGTCAGTTGAAGGACGTCAAGTGCAAGAAGTTGTATCATCTATTTTTCATACTTTGCTCTTTCACAGAACCTTAGGAAAGGTAAGTAACCAAAACGAAAATCAAAATCATTTTTTTTTTGTTGAAAATGTATGAAAATATATTGGATTTCATTTTTGTTATGTGTATATTAGAGATGAAAACAGTCCGAAGAAAAAAAGAAAATTTCGGAAAAGAAACATTGAAAAAAAAACGTTTTTTTCCAAAGAAGTTTATTACCAATCCTGAAAAACTGAATTTCTTCAACTTTTCAGGAAGTTTTAATTGAAAATTTCTCAAACTTAAATTCTGATGCTATTTCCTTCTCCCCCCACCAGGGTTGCGAGATTTAAGAACAGTAAATACAGGACAGGCTTCTAAGAGTGAAAGGGGGGGGGGGGCGGGTATTTTTGTCGTTGAGGGCAATTACTGGTTATGGTTGTATTTTTAAGGGATGATAAACAATCATGTTTCAATGGCTTTCGAAATCCTCTCAGTATGTTTATTTGTGACTTACTTTTGGAAAAACTCTAACTCAAAGAATAAATCAAGCATTAGAACGAAGTTAGGTATACAGATCGACGTTGATAGGAACAGGTGCTAATTAGTTTAGTCACATTTTTTGTTTTACTTAATCTTTTTACCTTAAAACACTGTCTCGTGTTAGAAAATATTGTTATTAGCTAGAATACGGGACCTAAGCCGTCCCGTATAGAAGTTCCGTGGGACAATTTTTCAAAATACGGGAGTCCCTTGAAATCCGGGACATCCGGCAACCCTGCCCCCTACCCCCTCCTTGTATGTTAAAATACGATGTATCTTTTATAATGCAAGTTGTTGTATGTTATTATAATTTGCACATAAATAAAAAAAACATTCAATACTTGTTGCATACAAAATGAAATTTTTTTCACAAAATTATCTCAATAATATCAATTAGGGGAACCTTTAGAGGTGAGAGTATATATATACTATGTTAGTGGGTGAACCAAAAAAAAAACGGAAGTCGGTTTATCAAGTTGCACACCCTCTTATGTTTTTCCTTTTAGGTCAAAACAATTATAAAAAAAGTTTCATATTTAAAAAATGGCAACCCCTGTTAACTTGCACTTGAATGTGTAAACCATCCCTGTGTACTAGGCTGAATAATAAAAAAAAAAATTTGGGAGTTCGAAACTTCATGTTGATAAAAAGACGCCCCTGTAGCCCCACATGTACCACAAACATATTTATCCAAATTAAAAAAATATTTAGGTGCTCAGCAGGAGGCCTAAAATTTATGATTTTCTTCAAGAAAATTTATTTTTTCAATTTACCTTTTAAAAAAGTAGAAATACATTTAATAAAATATCAAGTTCAAAAATTATCAAACACATTTTTAAATCAACATTTGCAAATTAATAATAAAAAAATAATATATTTAAAGTGAAAAATTGAACTTAAAATTGAAAAAATCCATATTTTGATTAGGGTAGAACGGGGCACATTTACTCAATGCCCTTTTTTCTAAACGAATTATAACTGGAGAGTCAACATTCACAACAGATTGATGCTGCTTCCTAGCAAATAAATTCACAAGTTTTTGAGCATCATTCGAGCTTTGGTATACTATTAGGAAGAAGAATGTGTTTTCTACAGAGTTGAGTAAATTTTGAGTTTAGCGTTTTGAAGCTTATTGTGAATAAATGATACTTAGTTAAGAAAGAACAAATATATAGAAATCAGCGGAATTTTAGGAACTGATGTTATATACCCCACCCTTGGCGACTTTTTCCTGTTGGCACCAAGAAAGCGTCGCCAAGAAAACGATGTATGACGACATATGTCATACATCGTTCTTAGCGATGCTTTTTTAGCGCCAACAGGAAAAAATCAGATAAAAAAACATGATCAAAGCACTTCAGAACACAATATATATAAAAACAACATAAAAGCACAACAAAAAACATCACGAATATATGCTTCAAAAATGTACAGGGCCGGGGTTTTTTGTAAACATATTAAAATACAATGAAATAAATTATTGTATTAATTACAAGTCGAAATTAATGCATTAATTTTTTTTTTCATCATTTCTCCGGGATACGAGCCCTCGGTCTCATAGTACTTTCGTAATGAGACCTCGGCTCGCCGGCCCTGCCTCGGTCTCATTACGAAAGTACTATGAGACCTCTGGCTCGCCAGGACCTCGCTCCGCTCGGTCCGTTATCCCTCCGACTGTTAATATACATTACAGTCGGAGTATGGTCACAGTTATGTATATTTTCATGGAGACACCCAAGGGTGGCTCCTTCCGTTCAGTGTACAATAATGACACAGTTTTAAGTGTGAAATATGCACCATTATTGTGCAGATTTATTAATAAAATTCAGCATTTTTAAGAGTACAACCGAAAGAACTTTCAATTGTTAACATAAAATTCAGTACCTAAAGGAGGCACGTTAATAGAATGTCTAAATAATTCAAAGCACCGATAAGAATTAACTTTTAGAACAAAATAACCGTACTATTTCTGTAAAATTAATTTACATACAGTAAAAATAAAGTTAAAAACTACAAGAACCCCCTCAAGGATTTGTAAAAACAAAGAATTTTGGAAGTGAGAGGTTTTTTTTGAATTCTAAAATAAAGAACTTACCTTTTTATATGGTATAAATATTCACACTCAGTCTAAAACAATACATCATATGACAATGGCACGTTACAGATACACACCACGTTGGAGTTAACTTTTAATTAACCTTCAAGTTTGAAGAAACTGGCATTTTCTAATGTTTTTACTTCAAAACACAACTACTGAATTTAAACTAACACAAAATAAGCATTCCTGTAAGGTATATTGCACGAAACAACACCACGTATCTCTCCTGCGTGAAACCGAGTAAAAAACCCAAGTAAACAAGTTTGAACAGATCTGTAAGATTGCCTTCGGGTTGCTAAACACAGGTTAGTTTGGCCAGGGATGCCATGCATAAAAAATTATCGCCTCATTGGCGAGAAAAATATTTTAATTTTGTGCAAAAAAATCGAATGTCGCCAAATGGTGGGGGGGGGGGGGGGGGGTATATCACATCTGTACCGAATTTTATCCTTTTTTGAGAATTGTATGTGTATGAACTGAAATGTTATTAAATTTTTTTATATGTTAAAAATAAATCCGAACTTGGCAACGAGGCAAGTTTAATCGTTGACGTCTGAGCACCTTTACGCACGTTCTTACTGTGTTTTATTTCTAAACGTTCCTTGCTGTTTTTTTTTTTTTTTGCTCTGAACTGTCTCAAAACTTTTGAGTATTTTCAGGCTATTTAGTTTTGAAAATCACCATTTAGTTTTGAATTGAGTGACAAATTCGTACCTTATAGCTTACATCATTGTAGTGCTGTCTTCATTCCCGTTCAGCTTTTACTTTATACACTGTTCTGTCTGGAATAAATTTGCTTTATTTTAACTGTGGTAAAACGTTATGTTCAAAATTTTAACTGAACCACGTTAGGTGTCAAAATAAGTATGCATAAACGTACCCCATGTCCCAAGTTTAAGCAACTGACATGGACTCAAAAATAATTTTTTTAACAGTTAAAAAAAACTGAGCAGCAACTAACTATACCAATTTTGACTTCGTTAACTGCTTCATCAAACCGCAGTGTTGAAAATTTCCTAAGTTAAAACATAAAATTTAGAAAATTCATTGAAAGAAACCCAAATGGTCTACCATTGCAAATTTATTTATTTAAATATTGCAAGAGAGCAAAAATTGCTATTTAATGCTAATTATCAACTGTACTGTTTATATTTTTCAGCTTGATAACTTTTTAAAATTTACCTTGCATTAAAGAAAAAAATACATAGAAAAAAAAATCAATTTTTTGAAGAAAATTACAAATTTCAATGCTCTTGCCGGACACCTAAATATTTTTTGATTTGAATAAATATTTTTTTTTGGTACATTTGGGGTTATAGATGCAAGGTTTTATCAACATGATGTTTTAAACTTCCAAAAATTTTTTTTTTTCAATTCGGTTTTACTACAATGTTGGTTTACACTTTCAGGCGCGAGTCAGCACTCGCGGGTTGCCCTTGTTTAAATTATATAAAACTTTTTAGCAGTTTAGAATTCTTTAGTAATCAATACATAAGTCATTTCAATTCATCCAAATTTTAACTAAAACTTAACTTTGTTCTCTAGGATCCATTATAGGATCAGAGATAGTTTATTTGCTTTAGTGAAAGAATTATAGGCACTTAAAGAGTTTTTTTCCTCATACATGCAGAAATTCAAGTTTGTTTAGGCAACAAAAAAATGTATTTGACAATTTTATCACAAACATATCTTAAACACAATACTAGTTCTTATTATTTTTAATCTATTTTATTATTAATTTTTACATAGCATTGAACAAAACTTAACTTTCTTTTACATAATACTGACGAAAACTTAAACTTAAATAAAAAGTTTTGAAAAATATAGAATTTTTATTTTTATAAATTTGCGTAGCAGTATTTGGACTTAGACTGGATTGGAAAAAAATCAAAACTCAAAAGCTTTCATTTTCAGAGAACAAAGTTACATTGCAAGAGAGAGAAAGGGAATACATACTTATTTTTCTTTCAAACACTATCAATCATGTTTGAAAGTCAATAATTACTATTATTATTTCAAGTTTCAAAGGCAATCTGAAATAGAAAATTAATTGTTATGATCAGACACACCTTACCCAATATTATTGGTTAAACAACAAGTTGACTTATTTCTGGTGTTTGACCAAGAAAGTTCTCAGTTACAAAACAAAAAGGCTGTTATTTTATAACTAAACTTATCTTTATGTGTATTTCTGTTAAGCAGAAAAAGTAGATAAGCATTGCGTATATTTTTTAATGCTTAACACTTCATATGTTCCAAGAAAAACAGAGCTATTAAGAAACCGTATTTTTATTCATAAAAAATCAAATTTTCCATTTTTTCCAGAAAACCCCTGGGAAAGAACCCGTTTTTTTCCACCACTTCAAAATTTCCAGTAATTTTACATCTCTCGTCTATATATACTTTTTGTCCTGCTTATTTTACTCCATTTTTTACTCACCAAAGATTTTAACTGTTCTCCAAATCTGCTAAATGAAAACTAATTTTTGATAAATAAAACAGATGTTCCATACCCAAATTAAATTTTGATTCTTTAATAATGTAGGAAGGGTACAGCCGGGATAATCCTCATCACTCGAAATAAGTTTATTTACAAGCTACAATGTATTTGAATGTTTTAATTTCATGGAGGTCCTCAGTAGCACCTATTTTCGAACAAATATTTTAGCTGACTGACAGAGTTTTGTACAAAGCATGATAGACTATTCAAAAAGCAATCTTCTTCAGCAACCACTAGATGGTCCTTGAAAAAACTGACTAACAGGGTTTTTCGTCTTTACACTTCCTATATTCTGAACTAAAAGGTATACAGTCGAACTTGATATCTCGAACCTCCTTATCTCGAAACTCTTGATGTCTCAAAAAAATATTTTTCCCCTCATTTTCTATAAAAAACCCTATATATTTTCCATAGTTATCTCGAAATTTATTTTTCGAAACCCTTGATATGTCGAAATTTTTGCACAGAAGCAAGTTTCAGTTGTCGTTTTTCTTTGGCAATTTTTGTAGTAAAACCAGTTCCAGGGACCAGTTTTCTTCTCTCTTCCTGGAAACTTTGTGATTATGGGATTGAAGCAAGATAATAGGGGAGCGTTGGTATGAAAGGTGTGCTGTGTTTTCCGCAGAGTTTAGAATCTTTGTGCATTTCTCTGCATGTTGTCCATTTTGATGAAAGGGGGTTGATTTTTTGCCAGTCAGTTTTCAAGTGAAAACGGAAAATGCATTCCTCATTTTCATCATTCTGTCTTTTTAACTCCTACAAAATGACTGCTGAAAAGTTTTTGAATGTGGGGAGCTATTAGTTGAAGATAAGAATTTTTTAATTTTTAGGTGAAAAACCAAGTTGAAATGGTTGTTCATTTCAAAATCTCTTCCTGTGCACTTTCGACAATTATAAAATTTCAAATCTAGTAAAATATTGAATGAAGACTGCTTTATTAACCGTAATTCAAAGTGGTCTCATAGTACATATATAAATGCATAAAGCGTGCGTGTGTGTAATTGTGAGAGTTTCTAGTGTAATTTTTTTTTAAACCTTGATTACTCAAAAACTCCACATCTCGATTTTTTTTCCCGTCCCGAGAGATTTGAGATATCGAGGTTGTACTGTATAAAATAAATGTAAAATGAAAAATCTTGTTAGAAGCTTTTGTTTGTTGGAACATTGTTTGCAATGCTGACGGTATTTGGTAATTATATTTTAAATGAAGATATTTTATGCATTAGAATTCTTTTGAATATGTACTTATTTTGTATGTATTAAGCTTATTTTATATAGCTTTACATTAAGATTGATTTTAAATATTTTTATATTTTTAGTGCCACTTCAAAAATGAAGGGAATAACTACACTGTTAGTACTATGAACTTTGAGGATGTTTCATGTGACTTTGTTGATTTCACTTATGTTAGTATGAATTTTACAAGTTCTGAAAAATATTTTATTTAGCAGTTCTGTTACATTTATTGTACTTAATATGAATTTAAGATCCCTATTGTAATTGATAAAATTCATTATTTGAGTTGAATATGTAGTGTTTCCCTTATATCTGAAAAGGGTCTGGGCACTTCCTGACAAAAAAAAAAAAAAAAAAAAAAAAAAAACATTTTTAAAGCTAAATGTTTTCTTCTTCCAATTCTTCTTTTTTTTTTGCTAGATTAAATTTTAATGTAAATTGCACCTTTGTGTTGTAATGTAAATTACACCTTTTACATGTATTCAGCTCATAATTAAATTTTTTCGTATGATTTTCCTTTTTAAATGGTGTCAAATTATATTTGGACAATACCATGGGTTTCATGTGGCCTACAAGCCATTGTTTGATTATTGTTTGGTGAAAAATTTCTTAAGCTTCCTAACTGATGGTGTATTTTGTGGTTATCTACTTACGTCAACTTAATGCAGAAACAAATTGCATGTTTCCGTTTACTCCATAGTCTCTGAAGTAGAAAGAAGCACTACAGTATTTCATCTACAGTTGCATTTTTTTGTTAAATCTGAAAATACTATCTAAATTATGAAAATGAAATAAGGAATCTTAGCTAGCATAAATTCTTATTGATTATCTTAAAGGGCATTATGCTCCTTCAATAAATGCACTATTATGGGGAGTGGACTTGTACTATTTAAAAAAAATCAAATTTGTGTTATCTCAATATTAAGTGCAATTCGATTTTTTTTTAATTCAAAAAATAATGTTAGCTGCTTTGTATTTATTTTTTTAAATATGTCATGGCTGAATTTTGAAGTTGGTTTTCAACTTTCGACTAAACACATTGAAACAGTTAGAAAGATGTGTGAATATATTCTTATTAATCTTCAACTTTTCTACATTCTGCTAAAGCTTTTTTTCCAATTTTAACTTCTTTGCTAATGAATTTTGGAACTCAGCTTTGACACTCTGGGGTAAAAGTTAACACGATTTCATTCACTAAAAAAGTCATGAAATCAAATTTTTCATTCTTAGTTACTCTCGAAGTGTATATTGGTGTATATCTAATTGTGTCTTGGACACAATATGCAAACTTTTATCTTTCAGTTCATCCAAAAGAAAAGGAAGGTTCTACAGTTAAAACATTGAAATTCTGTTCCCTTTTACCCTAACTGACCCTAATGTAGGCTTGCCGGATTTCTGAAAAGTTCAACCAGGACACTGGAAGAGAGGCCCCCTACCCCGCTAAGAATAAATGGTTACTAAAATATGAACCAAAACCAGGAGTAATAACACATGACCCAAGCAGATTAAATTAAAACATTTTTTTTCCTACAGGTGAATATTTTCAAGTTACTTAAGAAAGGAGAAACACCTTGATTAAGGAAAAAAATTGAACAATATTTACATGTACTTTTCATTAGCTAGAACTCTTTTGGTTAAAATCCTTCAGAAGCTAATTCAATATTAATTTTACATATTAATGTTACAAATGACATAATTAATTATCCTAAGTAATCATTCACAGTCAATTATTTTTGTACTTTTTTTGGTCAAATTTATCATTTTCCGGGACATGGAGTAAACTGGCCGGGACCAGAGGTCGAAATTAGCATCAGCTACTTAGGTGCCATTGGCAACCAATATTTTTTTCTTAGATGCCGTTATGCTTTACTTGGTTGCAATTTGCAAATGCGTTCAATAACATGCTGAAATTTATACTAAACTGTAATATGCATGAAAACAAGCTGGTATATATGTACAATGCATTAAAATAATGCATTTTGAAATCACCTGCTAAGTTTATACAAGTACCATAATTACTATTAACTTAATTTAGTGACATAAAACCAAAAAAAAAAAAAAATCTAGATTTTAAAAGTATTAAAAATATTGACAAGATGCAAAAGGATTGCAATCTCGAACACGATACGCAATTTTCCACAAAGTACAAGTTTAGTGTTGGAATGATTTCGAAAATAAATTTATTCATTAAAAAGAAAAACAAACGCAGAAAATAAGTTAATCTGAAGTGGCATGCGACTAATTGTCAAAAAATATTAATATATTTACAAGATGCAAAAGGATTGAAAGGTCAAAAGCGAGAATACACTTCCCGCAAAGCACGTGCTCATTGTCCGCATGTTTTGAAAAAAATAATATATTATAAATTAAAATAAAAAAGAAAATAAGCTAACCTAAAGGTAGCATATGTAAAAATAACTTCTAGATTTTAAAAGTATTATAATATCGGCAAGATGCAAAAGGATTGCAATATCAAACACCGGAACTATTATTCCGAGAAGAACGTGTTCAGTATTGAAAATTGCATTTATGATGTGTTTTGAAAAACAATTGAGCGCAATTTAATAAATATCTTTAAAAATAATAATAAAAATAAAAAAAGCGAATGAACCGCCTGCACTAATCAACAAGAAAACTACTTATTGTTTCGAATCTTGCAGTAGGACAACCATCGATGAATCCAGTATCTTCTTTTTTTCCAAAATCTTTACAGACTTTTTTACATACCACCAGGTCTTCACCCTTTCTTTCCAACCACGGAAACTGCTTTTGCCACTTGATGAAAGTGGCAGCGTTGACACTTTTCCGTGTACATTTAGAAGTCGCATCTACTTTGTCATTATTTATTTCTATTTCGACTTCATCGGCAATCCTTGGCCGTTTATTTCCGCTAGTATTTAGTGACGTAAAATATGACTTTAAGTTTCGTTTACTCAAATTTTCAACAAATAAAAAATGATGGTAGCGATGATTAAAAAAAAAAAAGAAAGAAAAAAAGATGAGCGAAATCCTGTGCGAAAAAAAGGAATCCTCGTGCTCGCCGTGCGTTCGTGTTACGACGGGGGGTCGAACTTGAAACATGAAAAAGATCAGACTATCTGCTCAAACAACCCTGAGATGAGTCCGGTTTTGGAGGGGTGGGGCGATCGGGGGTAAACAACACTAAGGGAACAAAGGGGAGAAAAGATTACTCCAGAAAGAGGAGGAATGGAGGGGTGTGCTTGCAATGACACTGGCTGCTACAGTCATCGCCGCACAGTTCGCGGGCGAAGGTGGGGGGGGGGATTGTTCAAGCTTTTCCGACTGAAAGCGATACTTCCAGGAAATTTTCCGCGATCGCAATGCACGCAGATGTTTTTGGAGACAAATCTTCCGAAAGTGAAAGCTAGGCGTCACAGTGACGACTACGTTTCAAATCGCGGTCGTCAAAATGAAATTTACAGTTGCAAAATACGACTAACGACCGCTAATTTCGAGCACTGGTCGGGACACCAGAATTTTGTCTGAAAACTGGGACGTCTGGCAAGCCTACCCTAATGTAAATTTTGAATTTCGTGTCTCTGCTATTAAGTTTTAAAATAACAAATGCATAAATTTATTTGGTAATATCTCATGCCAAATTTTGTCATAGGTGCGCTGCGCTTCAGAAGAACTTGATGACTATGTATCTCGAGAAATTAACTTGTTTTGTACAGCTTTAAGAAGTCAGGATGGACCTTACAGTGGTCAAGTAATGCCTTTATTAGTTTGAACAATTTTTGTGTTTATTTAATTGTTTGGTGGGTATCTTTTAAGATTTGTAAAAAATATGTGGCATCGAAGTATCATTTAATTATTATAAAAAAATGGTTATTGAAATTTGAATCTACTTAAATAATCTATTTTATATTGAAGAAAGACAGACTTACAATGCACATAATTTAACCTGTATTTTTTTTATAGTCAACACTAACTGCTGCCTTTTTTTTTTAAATCTTAGTCTGTATATTATTATAATTACATGTGACAAACAACAACGATTTGAGGATGCAATTACTATATAAAGACTTATGGTTGTGGTGATTGAAAATATGAGATGTATATCTGAACATCAGATATTTTTGATCCTTGCCTCTTGAAACTACATTGACATAAATTTAATGTCTATATTGAGGATAATATAAGTTTCAATATATTTTTTACAATACATTGCATTAAAATTTGATATTTTCAGATATCCTTGGAATTTTATCAGAAAAAAAAGACTCGATGGCCATTTCATCCAGAGTGTTCTCCTTGGGAAGTATGGACCTTAAAAATTAATGTGATATGTTTACCAAATGAACATGGTAAGTTCTGGTGTTTTGAGTTTACAGATAGTTTGTTCATGTTGTAGTATTCATTCATACACTACTGTATTGCTTTCGCTTAAAACTAGTACTGTCTGACCACGGATTGTATGGAAGGACAAACATCCGTTTTACAGTCGGAAATGGACGAATCTATTATTTTTTACCGATGTCAGCTTTTGCAGAAGCTGAGTCTCATTCAAATGAGCGGAATACGCGCATCAAATTTTTACTTTTCCCCCTTATTCACATAGATTCGTGTTATCTGGACGTTTGAAAATTCCACGCAATCTGTGGTTAGACAGTATTGCACATTATCCTTATTTTATTTATTCTGTTGTACTCATTTAGGAACTTGTCCTTTAGGCAATAAGAGTATTTAGGGACTGTTGATAGTATATAGGTTATAGGTTCTATTCCCCTTTTTCTAGTGATGATTTTTAGGGAGATTTTTTTTTCACTATTGTAATTTAATGGGAATTTCTAATGAAAATAAGATTAGGGGAAGGTGGGGTACCTCAGACCTATTTTCACTTTTTAATTTTTAATTTCATAATTATTTGCAAAATCTAAATACAAATACTTACAGTTAAAACTTTATGATTTTTTATGCAACATATAATTATCTTAAAAGTTTATTTAAATTATTTCAATTACATTTTTAAAGAAAAACAGAAGAATGCAATTAGTACCGAGATACACCACCGGTGGTGTACCTTGAACCAATGATTAAAAGGTAAAGAAAACATTATTTTCAGTAAGAACATCACTATTTATCAACCAGTACACCACACATAAATTTAGAAATACATTTTTTTATTTGTTTCAAACAACAATTTGTCAAATAAAAATTTAGATCTTATCAAATTTCACTTTTTTAATAAAATGACAAGATGCTTTAGCTTCTGAAAACCATACTCAAGATTATCTTTTAAAGCTACACTTATTTCTAACCGAGATTGTAATTGGATAAGTCAGTTCCAAATGTTAACTTCTCGAGCTGCCTTTCAGATCCACCAGATAGTATTGGATGTGGTAAATTGAAAATGATATCCTTTTTGTCAACTTCATAAATGGTAGGATCTTCTCTTGTGGACTTCTGGCAGTTTGGATCTTTTTTCAGATATTTAACTTCATATCCCATCATCATCAATAGAAATAATCACTGCAAGAAAATGTTTGATAGTTTCTTGCCAGCGAATTTCACCAATACAAAAACACCAATCTGAATATTGGCGTTATCTGGATCTTCTAGCTCATTAAAATCTTCCTCTGAAATATTGAATTCCTCATATAAATCTTCAATATTCTCCAGTTCAGACTCTGAGAAATAATCAAGTTTTCTCTTAGCTGGCTTGGTAGGGGGTGTTACTGTCTTAGTTTGCTTTACTTTTTTCATTGCCCTGTTAGCCTTTTCTATTTCAAGACTCTCTTTCTCGGGTGTATCGGTCAAAATGCAAGATTTTCTTTTAGGTCTTCCCCTTACAGAATTGTTTTTTGGGTAGTGCCTTTGGATATGGCTGTATTTCTTCAGGAAAGACAATGCTTGGCAAAGAAGTACCTACTAGCTTCAGATATTGACACACCAGTAACATCATAAAGTAAAAACCCAGTAAAACCATCACCAAGTAAAGTTTTAGGATTTGTAATAGCGATGCAGAAGTGTGTACCTTGGACCAGTCCAAGGTACACCACTTGCATTGGGTTCGAGGTACACCACTTGGTTATAAAAAACAAAGAAGCTGACCATTATGTTACAGTTAGGTCTAACTTTGTTTCCAGTACATGATGTTATTGCTAGAACAGGACTATATAATGCATAACCTTCATTTTAGGGTAAACAATGTATGTTTCATATTAAAAAATACATAAAAGTATCTGGAAAAACTTACTATTGAATTGTGGATTTCCTTTTTCAATAATACTTCAATCAGATGAGCTTTCAACAAAACAGAAAGGTATGCACTGAGACCTCTATTGTCAAATACTTTAATTACACATGTTACTATTCAACTATTTTAAGAAGCAGAGCTATAATTAGCCTAGGTCCAAGGTACACCACTTACCCCTATATAAAACGACCCTATTTTCATCTTCTATTTTTCTGAAGCTCACCAATCTAAGCGGACAATAAATATAGAGGGGAACATTAGGGTGGTTCAAAAAAACTTTTTTTCAGCTAGAGTCCAGGACACACCTTATTTTTTTTACACTTGCTAAGAGTTTTTAGCTTTTAAAGTTTTAGCTTCTTACTCAAATTTTAAGAGGGTGTTCAATGACCCCTTCATTTAACATTAGCCGTAGCATAGAAAATGCCAAAAATTTAGAAACATTTAATTTCCCCAGCTGTTTTTTTGTAAATAATTATTTTATTGCAATGTTTATGTATATTATTAGTGTATATTATAATATGTAGCATTGTTTTTTAAGTTTAATGTATTTTTTTAACCCTCCCTCCTCATATGTTTGAAGTTTGGGGGAGGGGGTTGAGTCCTCTTTCAGTTGAAATAGGAAGCTGAAATTCTTCCAGTATGTTACTATCCACAAGTGTAAAGATATTAAGGAGTGTCCTGGTATCTAGGAGAAACTTTTTTTTTTTGCATGTATTTTTGAACCACCCTAGGGAATATATTAGACTCATACCAATTAAATTAAAACAATGTTTTTCTATTTTACTTTCACTTTTAGAGACTACAGTATTGTTCTTGGAATATGTAAGGACTGTTGAGTGTTGACTACATTTTGAGGGTAATTTTTAGGGAGTGTTGTCATTGCTCTAATGGAGATTTTAAGGAATTGATGTCCTTCTTCTAATGGTAGTTTTTAATAAAATGTTTTCTTATTCGTTTAGGGATAATGTGGGCCATATATTATATGAACTCGCTTCTTTTTCTGCCTGAAAATGACACAGCAACAGACATTGGGCAACATGTTGAGCATAAAAATGGGTATTAGCATTAAAAAATAGAAAACTTCATGTAAAAGGTTTATTGTAAAAGCAAAAACTATGCTCAGAATCAAATTTAAATTTTTTGTGCTACATTCATTTTTTTTTTAACTCACTAGTAGCATTATTTGAGTTAAGTGCAAATATGTGTCCTCATTTTGAAAGTAACATATAGGCTCTCATTTGGAAAGTGCTTTAAATTTTTGAAGTTTTTACCGTAACAAAGTTTATAATACAAATATTATTTATTCACAGATTATACTGTTTTCATAGTTAAACCTCACCTAGACAAACTGTCATAAATTTCAAGTTGGTCATCACTTTTAAAAAATACTCCAAAATATATAAATATTTAAAAACTAATTTGACTGTATTATTTTTCTCTCTCTTAAGTTTGTTAGCTTTATGATGTACAGTTGAACATCACAAGTACGCTTACATGATAGTTTTGTTTTCAGTTCTGAATAAAAATAGGAACATTTGTAAAATGATAACGTTAGAGCTTTTGAAGTAAATTGTTTCCTTATGGTTATTTCTATTGTATCTTAGAGCCAGAGGGACGTAAGTCACATTATGGTAATTTTACAAAAGAGGAGAAAAACTTTTTTCTGGCACATGCAAAGGATAGGACACACGTTCTTTTAACTCTGGTAAAAAATTGAAACTGATTCTTTTTTAAGAATTAGGTTCAGGTGGCTCGATGCGGAATAGGCTGCTACATATAATACCCTAATAAACTGAAAATTGTAATTTTTGTACTTACGTTCGTCTGGCTCTGAGGTACAGATTTATGAATTCATTTTGTGTAAAATAATAAATTAAACAATACCTTGGAAATTTTAGACTTTATTTTGAGCATGAAATCGAACAACTTCTGGAAAAAACACCCTACTTTGAAATGGGTTAAAAAAAGACTTCTTGAGTATGTACATGTGCTATTAATATACCCCGTAGTTGAGAGAAAATATTTGAGTGGACTCACTAACACAAAAAATAGTTTGAAATCAACTTACATTACGTTTGTATTATTTTTACCATAAAAACTAAATATTTTAGGGCAGGGCTCAAAATTAACAGTAGCCTGCTGATCCGAGGCCACAAAAACATCCATTGGACCAGCAGAATATAAATTTTAGTGATCCATGGGACCAGTGGAGTAAAGTTAGATTCTTTTTTAAATTCAAAAAATTAAAGCATCATAATGTTTTGAAACTCCCAAGAGAAATTTTGTACCTTTATTTATGATGTTTAAGCTTTCTCTGCATGAAAATATATGTTAAGAAATTTCTGAAAACAATATATTGTTTGTCTTTCTTGTCCCCCTCTCCCAATAATATTTATGTCTTTGGGTCACGCATTAACCTCAAAATTAAAAAAAAAGAAGTAAAAATAGTCAAATTTCAAGAAGTTTTTGAAATTATAAACATTAAAAACATTTGTCTCAAAGCCATTTTAATGCTTCTTTTTAACACTATTTTAAAAATATATTTGCTTTAAAAAACATTCCAGTTCTTAGCGCATAAGCCGTAAAATTTCTTGAAATCAATCAAAATTTGGCTTTTTTAACTTTTTTAAAGACATTGCTGCATTGCTTCTTTACTGTCCAGCTTTGCATTTTCCCCAACAATTATGCACTGTGACGCTCTTTGCTGGTAAAACAGCATTTTATTAAACCAAAAAGTTAGATTTCGCGAAGAGTTTTCTCATGCGTTGTTGAATTGAAAAGTGAAAATTTTCAGAAACTTTCTTTTCTCTTAAAAGGTATTTAATCAATGAAGTAAAATCCTGTAACAACGAATATCAATACAACGAAATTTACGTTTCAACAAAATATATTTTCAGTCCCTATATAATTGCCATTACACATTACTTAAATTCCATTACAACAAACAAAATTTGCGGTCAGTTGAAGTTTGTTGTAACGGGATTTCACTGTAGTTATTGAATTGTGTTTTAAAGTTAAGTAATTTTTGACTCATTCTTTCCAAGTTTATTTCCATTCTTACACCTACTTCTTTTTGAGGGAAACTTATTCTAAATTTTCTAGAGAGAGATAAAAGTCCTTTGCCACTTGGAACGCATGCTAAATATGACTTTTCAAATATTTTATAGAAAGGCAAGTCTATCGTGAGAAAATGGGAGATGTACTTGCTGAAAAGGTTTTTGATATTGTTTCTGCTATGAACAAATATGATTTTGTTCCAAAAATACCAGGCCAAGCTGACATTGATTTGTATTTCGACACATCTTACACTGATGTCCAGCCATATTTATTCAAGGTAATTACCTAGCTATTTCACTTGTGACATATCATTAAAATATGTTATTTTCTTATGTTGTTGCCATTTACTGTGTTCCTTAATTTTATCTGGACTGACAGATGAAAAACATTTCATTTTCCTTAACTATTTTAAATAAATTCACAATCTAAATGAGGTTTGCAAAAGTTGTCCATGCTGACTCAGGATAGGTTATATATAGTGGAGCTCAAGGCAAGTAGGCATCATATTTTTATAAATATCAGTTTGCATCTTTGGGTTTACTGCTTACCATGTTTCATGACTTCCCAAATCAGAAATGGTCATAAGTGCCCATAAAATGGTTTGGGACTCTTCCCAAATAATTTCTCAAAATTGAAGTTTGCAAAACACAGTTTCAGGCTATGTTTGGTTCAATAAAGAGGATTAATGACTCCATGACCCCCCCCCCCCTCCAGTGCTTGGTTACATGCTAGCTTTTTCAAATTCAAAACCAAGTTAGTTCTCAAAAAACAAAGGGAAAAAAAGCAATATTTTGCTGGCATGGGTTTGCAGTAAAGTTCTGTTTTTTATTGGTGACAAATTCATATTTTTAACAAATTCAAATTAAATAAATAAAATACTATATGGTGAAAGTTAAAAACCAAAACCTTTTTGGTTGTTTAACTGGCAGTAACTGAACATCATTGTTTTGATAAAGGAAGTTACAAAAAATAAGAGTATTAAAGTTTGTAACAATCAATAAACTACTATCTTTGGTGTGGAGCATTTTAAGTAATTTTTTTGGTGCTTTTTTCTTTTTTGAGAATTTAAAAAAATGTTTACTAATGTTTATTGTGGTTTATTTATACAGATATCTCATGAAACTTCTGGACCAACAAATCCATCTGTTGGAACTGCAGTTCGTAGACTAATCAAAGACACTCTTGCCCTTTAAGAAGTTGCAGTTTTATATTTTTATCAAGCTCTCCTGTGATTAACGACAGTTATTTGTCTTGTAATTAGAAACACATACTATTTTTTATCGTTTATTTTCCAATCTCAAACTCCTGTGACAGAATTGGTTCAACTTTGTATGCTTCATAATACTTAATTTTGAGTTTCTGTAGAGAGTTAAGCATGAAATGTTTTTCTACAATTTATTTGCAATTAAAGAATAACCAGGAATGGTCCAAGCTATTTTAATCAAACAGAGTAAAATTTTAGAAAGTAATGTGTCAAGCACTATTAGTCAATGTTAAATACTATAGTTCTTTATAGTGTGAAAAAGCTCATTGTCTTTTTTTTTTTTTCAATTTTTGTATGTTTCTATTTGAGTTATGTACTTTGTTGTAAATCACAATTCTTTATGATGGTCATATTACATATTCTGGGTGGAGCATATTAAGCAAAAGGTGTTTACACCTCTCTTGTGAAAAAACTACTTGGCCAATTTCAACTATATTTCTGTACAAATGCTCATAAAGTTTTGGTTTTTGAAAGAGAAACTAAGTGCATATTTCAACTACTTGGGGTGGAAATGGGGCTACATAATGGAATTACTTACATATTTCTTAACAGGCTTAACAACATTTTTTAGCATGCACTACTCTAACTATGCACACTTGCAGCTCTCAGTTTTGCCTCTATATTTCTTGCTTTTTAGTTGATTTGTGGTCTTGTCTGAGACCATAGGCAAATGTTCAAGATGGTGCCCAATGTGATCCATATGAACCCAAAGGGAACCATAGCAACAAAAGAAGAAAATAGGGTTGCATAAGATGCAAATAATGGTCCATGAGCCGGGATCTCACTTAGTCAAGTTATCACTAAAATTTTTGCATTCTATAAGTGCTATAGTGCACCAAACTCTATTTTTATCTATGTATTCACAAAATACTTATTAATGTAATAAAAAAACAAGATTTTACCGTGACAGAAAAACAAACTGTTCCAAAATAAGTCTTTAAATATTGTGTTTTGGAGAAAACAAGCTTTCTCTTTTTTGCTTTCATTGAGGAAAACAAAACTTTTGTTATGGCTTTTTTTTCTGCATTTATTATGCAAGTGTGCCTGCAATGACCACATAAGAGATTTAAGGCTAAGGTTTCCTAAACAATGATCAAACTATGGATTATTTTGTTGCTTTTATTAAAACCTTGAACTATTTCAAACACACAGAAAAAAATTGAGCCACTCTAGCCATCTGGTTCACCACTGTAAAACACTCCAATATTACACGGCCTAACCCTTAGTAGGATGTCCGCAAAAAGCAGAAAAAATAGTCAAGAGGTCCACCACACTAAAACATTTCAGAACCTCTGCGCTAGATAATTTTTAGAAGATTTGTAACTGTCAATAGTTTTGATTTTACTTAAGCCTTTCCCTTTTGGCTTCATAATGTAATGTAATGTGTAAAAAATTGTGTGCAGTAAATGTAATTTCTTCATCTCAAATGATTGACTTTGTAAGTGCTTTTCATGCTCATCTGGCCAAGGATAAAGTGCCTCTTTGGATGGAGACAAAGTTTTAAGTGGGCTCAAAATCATTAAAATTGAAAGAGGTGAAATATTGATTGAACATCCATGCCCTTGCCGATATTCAAACCTGGGATTCAATATGTGTGAGCAATGTATTTTAAGTATGCCATTTAGTGTCATTTAGATTTTACTGCCCGTTGAACTATTTTTTTTTTCTTTTGGGAGTCAAAACCAGCATATTTAAAAGAAATTTAGTGAAATTCGCCTGATTAGTTTCCTCCACAGAGAGGTATTAACACCTTCTGTTTAATATGAATCTCCTTGTACATAATGCATTGATTGAATATTATTCATTCATTGATGTTTATTTTTTCACTGGTCATTTAAGAAACCTTTCACGATTTTTGCAAGAAAACTGAAATAAAAGCATGATAGTAAAAAGAAGAAGGGGAATAAATGTAATACAAGGTTGTTAAAAATATCAAAATGGTTAAAATCTAAAATAAGAAATAACATCAAAAAGCACAATGTAATCTACAATTTGTATTTTTTTACGTTGTTATTTCTTATTCAACTTTTCAACACAAAGGTATTTATTTAACTTGGTTATAAGCTGCTAGCAAGTGTTGAGAAATGTGCAATTTCAAGCAAAAACATTATCCATTTTAATTAAATTCATATGAGCAGAAGCTCAAGCAAAAACATTGTCTATTTTAACTAAATTCATATGAACAGAAGTGTTTTGATTATTTTCACATCACCTCTTCAATTTTAAAACTTTTAAAATTATATTTGTAGACATTTTCTTTTATTTTACTCCTTTATTTTATTTTATTTCCATTCTACATAAACCTACATCAGAGTTTCCCAAACTGTGGTCCTCGGATCCCCATGGGTCTGCGGTGCTATCCAACTAAAAGGTTAAATATAATCGAGATTGAAGGGCGAGTAACGATATTTTAGTTCAAAAGGGAAAATTTATGAGGAATTAAAGTAGTTCTTGCTTTAGTACATGCAGGATGCAGCAGCTCGCCCCCCCCCCCTCCACCATCAAAACATTTGGAAGTAAACACACTACACGTTAATTAATTTTATGTACATGACGAAGTTCATATTGTTACAAAGCTGTATTAAGTAAAATGCAAACATTGAGGCGTGTTTTTACAGCTAGGATATTATACGTCTAAACACATTTGTACATTTTTTTATCTGAGTATTTTTTGAAAATCTAATGATATTGTAGCAGCAGACAATGAAATGGTGAAGACACTAAAACCATCGAGTCAATGACTTAAACACTTAAACATAGAAAAGTTGGGCTAAATTTTAAGTCAACATTCAAAATTTCAAGCAAAAGCTGAAATAGATCAAATGCTATAGATTGCATTGATTTTAATAATTATGGAACACCACTGTTTTATAAATTTGTTGCATAATATACTTGCATTTATTCAGCAAAATCATTTGCAGTGAAAGTAAACATTTGACGCTTGAGATTTTCATACAGTCACCAAGTTTTGGGGGTTCCTTTCATTCTGGCCAAATCGTCAAGGCCTAAAATATTTAGTGCTCAGAATATATTGAAGGTCTGAAGTTTGGGAACCTCTGACCTACATCATTTCTAAACCAATTTTAATCCTTTCTTTTATTTTCATTCTACAGTAAAATCCCTCTAATGCAGACACTAACGGGACAAATTTTTTGTCCTCAATAGAGAGGTGTCCGCAGGACAGGGGTTTAATAATGTTATTTGCATTGGAACTGGGGAATTAAAAATTGTCCGCATAAGAGGGGTGTCCGTTAGGAGGGGTTTTAGTGTATATGATCTGCACCATGTCCAAAGAGAAAGTTCTTTTGTGTCATTTGTATGCACTTTAAAATTCAAAACTTTCATTTCACTCTTTATGTGCATACATAATTTATAAATATTTGACTACCATTAGTGCAACGATTTAACACAGTAAGGTAAATGCACCAGTAGTGGCCAGTGCTTAATAGTGCTTCAGTAGTAGCCACTTCAAAGTCTATATTTGAAAAAATAGGATTCTAGGTTTCCCAATGGATTCAAACGTGCAGGAGGGCCCCATAGGCGTATTTAGGCTGTGAATTCTAGGGGTGCAATTTTTACTAACTGTAATTTTTAATGCAAATTCAGAATATTTTTCCGAGATAGGTGCCTGAACCCCCCCCCCCCCCCCTCTTTATTTGTTGCAAGAATACGGATTAAATGTTTCCCTTTGCTTTCTTAAATGAAGTTTTCAATATTAAGTTCGATAATTTGCAATGCTTTGATGTATTAGATATGTCTCAATGAAAGGGAGGCAAATAGAGGAGCTGCCGCGGACGACAAAAACTGTAGCTATGCCATGGCCATATACAAAGGGGGTGGGGGAGTCTTAGGGTTCAACACCCCCTCCAAAAGTTGGGTTTGACATTTTAATGCTCGTTTATATTTAAAAAATACAGGGGATGGGGGGGGGGGGAGAGCATTGCCAATGGTGAGTAAAGCTGCTATTTTGATGACAAAGTCGACTATTTTGATGACAAAAGCGACTATTTTAGTCAAGATATGGGCAAAAGCGAATATTTTGCAATCAGTTGTAAAAAACAGCAACTATTTTAATAAGTGTAACTAAAATATGTAAAAAATCTAGTCTTTTTTTCCTCCTAGGAGAAAAAAAATTGTAATAAAAAGAAAAGAAAAATCGCTTTTAAGTTTATCCCCTAGTTACCCGGGGGAAAAAAAAGAAAAGTTTTACCACGTTTAATTTTTAAAAACCATTGTTTTAAATGTGGGAAAATGAAATGTAATAAAACATTCCCGACCAGAAATGTGATGCTTATATTTTTGTGTAAAAAAAGTTTTGTTGTTACCCCCCCCCCCATTGCGATTTTGGTAAAGGTATCGTTTTTGTGAGTGCGATATTTGTAAAGGATTCAATTTTGCAATCGCGAATTCTGAAAAAAGTTTGTTTCTGCTATAGTGCAGCTCTGGTTAGTTGAGCTGTGACCTTAACTATATTGTGTTTACCTGTTTTAGTGGAGTTTATTGAAAAATAGACCTGTTGGCTGAAATTTTAGTTGGAAAATATTTTTGAAAAACTACTAAGAAAGTTTCTCAACTCAACTTAGCGCCAATTACCCCTTTCTTTTTTCCAAAACAGAGGTAAAAATTGTTAGAGTCGGAGCTCAACTTCTCAGAGCCTCACAATACTACTCCTTTTTTTTGTGTTTATGAGTCGATGTATGTTTGTTCCTATGTGGCACTGTAGCGGCAAAACGCCTTGGCTAATTTTGATTATATTTACGTCAATCGATTTGTCTTAAATTTGGGAGTGTCACGAAACACATGACAGTAATCAAAATTCACCATATCAACAACCAGTCGCAATATTGTCATTTCGGGATTGTTTCGCTTGCTACCTGCACGCGACTCAGCATGCGTTTATTTGATTTATGTAATTATTTAACATCTTTCTTTTTTTAATGGAGAAATACTTCTTTTTAATTTGTGTAGCACAATTTCTCTCTCACTGGCGATGTATAGTGACCGGGTCACACAATAAGTTGCCTATTATTGTATTTTTGGGGCTTGCATTGTAGCTGTAGAAAAATATAAGTTGTTTTACAAAATTTCTGACGAGAAATAAATATTTTCCCCTGATAAAATATATTTCATTTAAAGTTTCTTTGAAAATCCAACCAAAAATGTTGGGGGTGCGGCGCACCCCTGTAAATCCGCATATGGTAATACCTCCTACACTTTTGAATCCACCTGGAATCCTCTTTTTTTCAAATATAAACCTTGAAGTGGCCACTACTGATGTGTTTACCTTATTGTGAGTATATGTCTTCATTTATTAATATGCAAAATAAATTAAATAATGGCAGTGAGAAGCAAAGGCATGTAAGTAGACTTTTTAAAGTTTTGAGAAAAACGCATTTGAAGTTCAGATTCCAGGTAGGCTTTCATTGCTTTTTTCCCCCCAAATCCTGCTGCATACCAGCACTTACCAGGGACTCTAGTCCTATCTCTTGCCCCGAAACGGAGGAGAGGTTATCCTACCATTTGCAGTTGTATTTTAAAAAATTTTATTCTGGCATTTACACCACTTTGCTTCTCACTGCCTCATATGTTTTTAAAATATACTCATTATAGCTATATCAGTAGTGGATGTATGTATCTCACTAAGTTTTTATTAACATGCAATTTAATAAGACATTTGGGCATGCAAAATTGTATTCAGGTATGTATTTTGTAGGCCAACCTGCCCAACAGAGCATGTGAATATAGAGATTTTTCAAGCCCTGGATTTAATGTGCAATAGAGTTCAATGAAATTCTATCCATTAAAAGAATTGAAATGTAAATATTATCAATGCTTGTATTAATGAATAGGTCATTAAAAATATGAATGTAATCGGAACAAAATAAACTCAATGGCATGTTTTTGTTTTCAATAAATCAAATTTTATACTAGTTTAGTTTGAATCTTATATTTTCTTAAAGTAATGTTGCAAATGAAGTATTTATTACAGTCAAGCCCGCTTATTAGAATATCGGTTAAAAGAATATCACGCTTAATGTAATACATTTTCAATGTACCAAAACCGTTAATGTCTATTTTTTTTAAAATCCTGTTTAACGGAATATCCTGCTTATTCGAATAATTTTTCGTGGAAAATAGTCTGTTCCATTAAGCGGGCTCGAACATGCTTGCTTTTTTTAAGAAATCGAGATGTATAAGTAATGATAACCTAATGCAAAACTCCACTATTGTTGAATCTTAGTATAAAAGTCGGGAATTTTATAATTAAATATAATTACATTTAATCTCCCATCTATGCAGTTTTGTTTTTCTTTTTTAAATCAAGCTTTTAATTTTTACAAGAGAAAAATTGAATTTTACTAGAAAAACATTGAATTTTAATTGTGTAACTACTCGTGGAGAACATCGAGACTCGATTTATACAATTTTCACTCACATAAAATGGATACTATATGAGGAATGGATACTCTGCTTGAATAAGGGGTCAGTTGTGTAGTCATTATTTCTATGTTTTTTAGAAGTTAAATATTTTGCAAGATATTTTTTCTGCTATTGACTGATGAAAAATAACAATTTGAAGTTTTTGGTTGATATTCTTTGTCTTTGAGATATAGGAAATTCTTTTGTTATTTTTGACCTAACCATGCAAATTGAATAGTGAAATTTAAAATAAATTGTTTGAGAAAATGTTGTTCTCTTCATTGAATCTATGTAATAGATAACCTGTTTTTGTGGTATGTAATGTTTTAAGGCTTTTTCTTTGAGTGGACCCTTTGTATTTAACACAGGGGTATTGAAACTTTTTAGCTTATGAGCCACATCGACTCTTTCACAAAGTGCCCATGGGCCACTTATTATAAATTTTAGTTTCAAGAGTGAACAACCCATGCATGTATGTCCCTTCTTAAAGTTTTTAGAATAAGTCTCGGATTATTAAGTTAGGTTCAAAGTTTCAATTTCATCATCAAGGTGGCCGCAGGTAAAGCAAAATAATTTTTCCTGATTTTTCACTATCCAACTACAAATTTTCTTTGATTTATGCAAATACAAAAGTGACGACCAGCAACAGGCTCTGGGGCCCACCTAGGCTGGTCCTAGTCAATTTACAATCCCCAGTGAAGATTAATGGCCCTCTTAAAACTATCTACTCCCTCGCTCATTACCACCTCTTCCGGTAAGCTGTTACAAGATTCCACTACCCTGCTAAAATAATTATCTTTCCTAATATCCACGTTAGCCCTGAGATTTAAATAGCTTAAAACAATGACTCCTTGTCCTGTTTTCCAGTGCTAAACTTTATCCCCGTAACATCTTTCATTTTAATAAATTTAAACAACTGAATCATGTCCTCTTGGTCTCTTGTTTGCACAAGACTGTACATTTTCAGCATTCTAAGCCTGGAATCTTAGTCGAAATGAGAAAGTCCATTTATTAGCCTTGTAGCCCGCCTTTGAACCCTTTCCAATACATAAATATCTTTCTTAAGATAAGGAAAAAAAAAACTGAACAGCATACTCCAAATTAGGCCTTACCAAACTTCTATATAAGGGCAGAGGAACTTCTTCAGATTTATTCAGTAAATTAAAGCCCATTAGCCAGAGCCAAAGCAGAAATACATCACCAGCTCAGTCATTTCCAGCTGAGGACTGCAGTTTCGTGCTTAATTAGCATTCATCAGCCCGGCATAGGAAAGTGACTGAGTGGCAGTGTATTAGAAGAATTTCTTTAGATTTGTTTAAAATAGATCTATTAATAAACCCAAGCATTTTTTCGGCTTTGTTACTAGCTATGCTGCACTGTTGACTAAACTTTAAATCCTGATTTATTAAGACACCCAGATCAGTAACTTTTTCTGCATGACTAATGACTGAACCTTGCAAATAATAACATGTATATTTATTTCCATGCCCTAAATGTAGTAATTGACGTTTCCCAATATTAACAGCCATACCCCATTTATCAGCCCACTCCGTAATATGATCTAAATCCTCTTGCAGCTGATTTGCTTGTTCTTCATTTTCTACAATCCCCATAACATTGACATTATCAGCAAAACTACTCATGTTCCCAGAAATATTTTTATGAATAATCGTTCATAAAAACAATGAACAAAACAAGCCCTAACACGGAACCCCGCTTAAAACCTCACTCCTTTTAGAATAACTTCCCCTTACAACTACCCTTTGTTTCCTTCCGGTCAGCCAGTTTTTTACTCAAATGAAAATTTTTCCCCTCCTATTCCTATATCAGCTAATTTGCTAAGCAACATATGGTACCTTATTGAAAGCTTTTGAAAATCAATGTAAACAACATCTACAGGCTTCTTATCGTCTAAAGCCATGGTAACTTTGTCATAGAAATGTAATAAATTAGTTGCACAAGATTTATCTTTCCTGAAACCGTACTGAAAACCTAGTCAATAGATTATTAGTCTCTAAAAAATTTACTATCATAATTTTTATCAATGTTTCAAAAATTTTGCAAACCACCAAAGTTTGACTCTTAGGTCTATAATTTCCCGCAGTCTCTTTAGACCCTTTCTTGTTAGGGGTGTAATGTTAACCAGCTTCCAATCCTCTGGCACTGTCCCGAGTTATAAGAAGCATTGAAAATTTTTACAATTACACCTGCTAATTCCTCTGCACATTCAGCTAAAATTTTTGGATAAATATTATCTGATCCTGGAGCCTTAGTCTCTTTAATTTTTTTCCAATGAAGTAAAACGTCATCCCCTGGAAAATACGAAGTCCTCAAGCTGTACTATAGCTTGTCTTGCTGGTGTCAGCTATTGAGATACAGTTGTCATTGAAAACACCCGAAAAAAAGTTATTATGAACATTAGCAATCACTATCGTCCTAAATTAAAATTCCGTGCTCATCAACCAGTGGCCCATAAGACTATTTCGAACTTTCCCCGAATTAGCGTATGCAAAAAACCTCTTAGGATTCCTATCTATGTTATCTGCCATTCTTTGCTCCAATTCTCTTTCTGAATCCATTCCAAATACTTAAAATTACGCCTTGCCTTACAATATTGGAGCCCATCTGCACACATGCACGGATCAAAAGGTGGGGGGGTCATGACCCCCCCCCTTAGCCAGACCAAACATTACACAGCAGGGCCTTTTTAATCTTCCTGTTACTGAATTTTCGAAGGAGAAATTGAGGACAACCAGTTTGTGAACAAATTTAAATTATATCCAAGCACAAATTATGGGGGGGGGGGGCAAGTGTAGGTCAAGGGGGAGATCATGGGGTCATGCCCATCCTCCTAGCTAGACCAAACATTAGCCCAACAGAGCCTTAATCTTCCAGTTACAGATTTTTTCAAAAGAGAAATTGAGGATCACCCACTTTATGAACAAATTTAAATTATATCCAAGTGCAAAATTAAGGGGGGGGGGGAGAGGAGCAAGTGTGGATCCAAGAGGGGGGGTCTTGGGGATCATGAGCCTACTCCCCTTAACCAGACAAACATTACCCACCAGATCCTTTTTATTCTTCCAGTTACAGATTTTTTGGAAGGAGAAATTGAGGATCACCCAGTTTGTATAAAAAATTTAATTATATCCAAGTGCAAAATATACGGGGGGGGGGAAGCGTGGGTCCCAAGAGGGGGGATCATGAGGGTCATGACCCCACCCCCCTTAACCAACATTACCCACCATATCCTTTTTAATCTTCCAGTTACAGATTTTTTTTTGAAGGAGAAATTGAGGATCACCCAATTTGTGTACAAATATAAATTATATCCAAGCGCAAAAATAGTGGGTGGGGGAAGCGTTTTGTATTTAAATTAGAAAGATTTTCGTGCTGAGAGCTCTGGCTTTAAGCAGTTTGAAGCAGCATCTTGCAGTTATATATAGACTGCAATGCCTATCTCAACACAAAATACCTGGTACCTCTAAGAAACGAGACAATGTAGAGGCTTTGCTTAAAAAAAAAAGTAAAGAGGGGGGGGGCAGGGGTTAAGGAATTAACAGACGATACGCGGTATTATTTTCTTCGATGAATTAAATGTATTCTGCCGCTCTGGCCTCTGACTCCTGAAATACAGTTGACTCTTTTACCTGAACACCCAGATATTCTGAACACATTTTGATGGTCCCGGGAATCACGTATGCATTACTTCCGTCTCCCCCTATACTGAACACCCTCTTAAACTGAAGACCTTTCCATTAAATGAAATAGTTGCATTAATTAATTCCTTTGGGAGGGGCCTGAACCCCCTGGACTTCCCATAAAATCTGCTACTGACTATTCAGTATGGTATTTGTACCATTTGAAATTCTTGTTCGTTTTATATAATTTTTTCATTTTCATTTTAGTATAATCTAGTGACTGCTGCTGCTCCTAGTTCAAATGAGTAAAATCAGGCCCCCACAAAGTTTTAAAAATTGTAACATTTATTTAGAATATACATAGTTTTCTTAGAAGCATACTGTATTTTTTGTTTTATATATGCTAATAATGCAACAACGATTTGTTGGTAAGTAAGAAACAAGCACAAGATTTCAATACCAACGTTTTCAGATTCTTCATACATAACAAAATATGGTAAAACTACGATTTAGACCGAAGAAACTCCCCTTTTTTTTGACAAGCATGTCGTAACCCCCCCCCCCCCCACCAAGATACCATTGTTTGTGGGTACACGTTTGGTGACCACCCCCCTTAACCGGAGCCTGGATCCGTCCTAGTCTGCACAGTGACCAGTTTCTTTAAACCTATGAAAAGCGGCTTGCTTGTAATTTAGAGCGTCTTTAGTTTCCCTGGAGAACCACATCGGCCAAATTTTTGTGTTGACGCCCTTAGGGGCGTAGCTAAGGGGGGGTTTTGGGGACAAAAACCCCCCGAAATGTTTGTCCCAAAAAAAAGGAGAGAGTGAGAGAGAAAGAAAGAAAAGAGAAGAGAAAGAAAAGAGAAGAGAAAAAAAAGAGAAGAGAAAAGAAAAAGAAAAGAAAAAAAAATCAAAATTTTTTTTCTGAATAACAGTGGTCAAAAATTCACTTCTCCCCCCCCCCCTCCCCCAGTGCCATTGAAAATCAGCTCAATGAGTGACCCTCAAGCGTAAAGACGCCTCACTCCTCACTGTGCTGCAACATTTTTTTGATAATTGAGTGAAATTTCACACTTCGCTTTAGAAATGAGATTGATTTGTTAAATCTACGTATATGTAGATTTTTTTTGTCATAGATTCTGAAAATTGTTAAGTATGTTTAATTTTATGTGCGGCGCAGTGGGAATATTACATACAGTTGAATCTGTATGCTTCGAATTTCACAAGAAGGAAAAAAATCGAGATAAAGAGGTTTTAAGATACGGGGGCTTTAAGAAACTTTATAGAAATTTAGAATATGATGGTGAAAATTTGAAATCGATACTATAGACAACATGGGCTCTTAATCAAAATTCCTCTGTATAGTTTTGTTAGGTCTTTATTCTATTCCCAAATAGCATTGAATCTTGGCGCAATATTGTACTTGGTTGGCTTAATGTTGGCGTACGATTTGCACCCAACAGTGGCTGAAGCTCGTAGGGAATACATTTTGACAATATCGGCCAATATTGCTATTGCAATCTTGAGCCATTATTGCATGCCGATCTAAGGCCAATATTGGCGTTACGTTGGCTAAATAGTGGCTCACAATATTGGCTGAAGCACGGAGGGGATACATTTTGACAATATTGGTCAATACTGCAATCACACTCTTGAGCCATTATTGCATGCCGATTTTAAGCCAATATTGGTTAAATAGTGGCTTCCATTATTGTTATTGTTACATACACTGATCCCCCGTCCGCAACGGTGGTAGGTCTATACCCACTACCGGCACTTGCATGCATTCGCATGGTTGGTGAGGAGTTTCTGTTTCTGTTACATACACTGCTGGCTACACAAAATGCGACATCAAGAAGGTGCAGTCAGAATGATACAAAATTTCACACTTGATGGCAACATTGATTACAAAATGAAAATAAAATGAACATTTATTACTGGAAAAATCCCAAATGAATGGAGGTTTAAGTACACCGTTGAGCCAACTCTAGCATCATGAATGCACAACATGATACAGTCGAGCATTGAGGTATAGCAGCCTCATATGATGTCCTAGGTCAAGTTGTTGTATAATGAAGGGAGCAAAACCGATAACAAGCTTTTTAACCCCCCCCCCCCCCCCAAAAATGTAAATGACGAAAATGGTTGCTCTAAAAACAGAAAGTTAACGTCCTCAGAAGAAAATGAAGTACAGTCTGCTGAAGCAGCATTAATTCCATCGAACCCTTCTGAAGGAAATTTTATTTTAATTTAAAAGAAAAACTGCATAGCATTACAGGAATAAAATGTTTAAAAACGAAATGAATCTAGACTGTTCTGTACTATTTCTGTTAGCTTGGTTCGCATTAAAAAGTAGAAAATAAACAAGACTTCTGTTTATAACACTCGAAAATTGCTGTTGCTCTCTCAAATAGATATTTATGTAAATTCTAAAGCAGGTAATAAAATTAAAAATAAAAACTTGAAAGGAGAACAGATGGTATGCAGCTTTGTGCAAATAACTTTCTATCGCCTATATTTCTTCCCTCTTTTTTAATTCAAATTTTATTAACTGCTTTAGAACTAGCATAAATGTAAATACATATAAAAAGCAACATATAAATATAACGATATGAAAAGTCATTTCATTTTTTGCAGGTTATAATCAAGAAGTCTTTTTTTATTTTATTTCATGCTTTTAGTGCAAACCAAGTTAGTAAAAATAGTCTGACCACCGATGAGATTGAAAGTCAAACATCCAGTTCACAGGCGGAAATGGATCCATCTATTAGCTTTCAGGGATGCCAGCTTTTGTAGATGTGTGTTAGCCTCTAAATTAAGCAGTCACACTGAAATGAACGGAACACGCTCATCAGATATTTGATTTTCCCCCTGATTTGGATAGACTGGTTTTGACTAGACCTGTTGCTAGAAAATTTCACTTTAAATTAAATGGAGAAAAAGGAAAAAAAAGTTAAATTTTCCAAAACATTACAAAAAATAAATAAATAAAAAAAATTCTTTGATTTTGTTTTGTTTGACACAAGTATCGAACTTGGGGCACCCCATTCCAAAGTATGTAAAAGTTCACACACACACATTATATATATATATATAAAATAAAAGAAGTACCCCCCCCCCCCGAAAGTCGGGTCTAGCTACGCCTCTGGACACCCTTTCTCCTAAAGGGAACATGATCCCCAACCATTTTTGCTAGATTTTCCTTAAGCTCTGCCCAATGAAGATTCACATCGCTATTGCCCAATCCGGAAGAAAAAACTGCTTTCAAACTCTGCCTAAGTGCCACAAAATCAGTATTTATTATCCGCTTCAGCTATATGTCTAGCTTGATACACCAATTCTTTCACATTCTTGCCCAATCCAAGCCTGACATTTGGACAGTTGTGACATTTTTACACATATATTTTCACTTTATTCCCGGAATTTCAAGCCTTCGCTTTTAATTGTGATATGTTCGAAAGAAAGGAACCATTACGTAACAATCTCCCCTACCCCTTTATAATGGCAAATCAAGTCTTTGACGAGACAACAGCACTTAAATTATGCACTTTACAAGAGCTGCATACTGCCTATGCAAAAAGTTATTTTTTTCCCCACACTTCGGTGAATTTGTGATGAAAGAAACGAGGATTTATACATTTATCATGTCTTGAGCAGTAGTTAACAGGAACAAATTGAAAATGCAAAAGTAGCTGCTCATCATATGAAAATAGCTAGGAATTTTCCCTGATTCTTAATGAAATTCCCTGATTTCTTCAAATTGCTCAAATCCCTGATAATTTCCGATCTTTGGCCTCCCTGATCATGTGTGGTATTCAGGAACTCCCCAAACTTAAGTTTTCAGGAGTGGGAGTTCTCAAATGACTGAATGATGCTCCGAATTTTATTGAATAATAAAATACAAGCATGCTTACATACCTGCATCTTATGAGCAGAGATAGTAGGCATCATAAAAAAAGCAATATTACACTACACTGTCTCCAAATTTATCTATTCGTGAGACAAAAACATTTTTTGGGAGGTCACTGTTTGTATATCATAACTACAGTTTGAGTAAAAACTTTAAGTCCAGTGCACTTTTTTGAGAAATTGGACACACCTTAATCTTAGGATCAAAAAGTCATATGAGTGATAATTATTAACCTTAAATACAAGTAAAAAAGATAATAAAAAAAATTGTAAGTGTTTTATTATCAGAAAACATTACAATATTTGAACCTGGTCAATATCTTTAAGGCCAACATAGAAAAAAGCATATGAGGACAAAAATTCAAATATTTATAAGCTTGTGTGGGAGCCATTCCTTCAAATATTCTTGTTTTCATGAATGAAACTAGTTTTTGAAAAAATTTGGGATGTATTTTTTACCATTTATCTTTGATAGTAGATTTCAGCTCTATTGATGAAGTAAAATGTCTCTTTTTGCATAAACTCTTCTTGCTAAGTCACCCAATAAGTTCTCTACTGGGTTAAGATCTGGAGATTTAGTTAGTCATTTCAAAGTTTCAACATTGTTTATTTGGAGCCTTTTTTTGGTACTGTTACTGGGATGGATAGATGCATTGTTTTGCTGATATTTTCAATTTTCTCCAGCAATAAATTCAGCTTTTGGTAAAAGATGACGTGGGAGGACATTTTGATAAGCTTGTGAGTTCATTTTACCTGAAGCAAATGCAACTGAGCACACCACTGTAAGCAAAGCACTCTCAAGTTCTGACAGAACCTCCATCTAATTGGCGCTTATAGAATATTTCTTTTTCTTTTCGTAAATCATGCCAATAGTACTTCCATCCATTTGGTCCATCCAAACTCCTTCCACCCAAACTTTTCATTAGAAACAATTATTTGTATTCATTGGTTATCCCAGGTCATGATTTCCTAGCTAAAGTTGAAACGCTCTCTATTGTCATTTTCAATAAATGAGGTTTAAGAAATTTTGCAGCATTAATAAAACTTCCACACCTTCTAATTGTGTTTATATATCGTTTTTGACAAACATTTAAACCTATCGTCTGAATAAGTTTTCAGTTTGAGTACTTTTCAGGCAATGTAAGTTTCCAAACTCTCTTCCATGATGCGAGGACAAAGCTTTAAGTTTTCCCGGGTTTTCTTTTTACAACTAATTGTGTTTAAATCAAACAAAAATGTTGACTTCAGTCTTCGATCTTCCTATTTTTTTGCAATAGTACGCCTACTTATCCTTGTTGAAGAAAAAGCTTCAATCTGCCCTCTTTCTTGAACAGTTAACTTTTTACCTTACGATATCGTCAAAAGTTGGACAAAAGCTTTGAAGAAATTAATCACAAAACTGCAAGTTGAAGGTTTCCACAATCTTGTTAACTGAGGTGACATTTATTCAGTATAAGTACTTGCAGTTTTTTAAAAATACAAGCGGCCTAAAAGTTTTTACTTAAGCTGAAATGCTAACTTTGAATAAACCACTGCTTTTCTGGTTATTGCATGCTTTACAAATCATGTCTGTTCCGTTATTTCTTACCAATGAATATTAATAATTAATAATACAATAATATTAAAATCCCTTTAATTTCATTTTCCTTTTTTCGAAGAAAATTATACTGGCCTTAAAAGTTTTTACTCAAGCTGTATGTTACAACTGTGATACAAATTTCCAAATTTAGCTCCTCAAGAACAAGAAGCATTTGAAAATTTGCAATTTTTATTCACATGTTATAAAGAAAATCTCTTAAATTTTTAATTATAAAGTGTTTTTAGGGCCATTTTTTTCATGTAAAAAAAAATCCTTTTTAGGTATCGTAAACATGAAATCGGAAAGAATTCACTGAAAAATCACTCTCAGCAAGCAATTTCTATTGATTTTTCACCCTAGACATGGAAACATTTTATGCAAAGTTTGTAAGAAAAGGGTTAAACATATTTCAATGACATCCTATTTTTAATTTTTACATATTTTAATATTTTTGAATTTTACTTGTGTAAGATTGTGATTCATGGGTTAACCACACACAAAACTAAAGAGGCTTAGGTTAATTATTTAAAAGGGTTAAGAATTTAACCCTTTATTTGACATAGTAGCTCAGAGGCAATGTTGTCTTTTTTGGGAAATTTGCATCTTTTTGGTATTGTAACTGTATTTTTGTAAACAATGAAAATAAAATTGCAACTTTTAATTATTTTGTAAATAGTTCCAATTTATACATTTCTGGGAATACATAAATATGTTGCAACATGCTCTATTTAATATGCACATCCTAATGTTTCAATACACTCTTTCATCATTTGCCAATTAAAGGGTTTTTATAAAAAAGTTTTTATTAATCAGACACAAGTCCCCAAAAATAGTCATTGGGAATTAGGAACCTGTTTTTGTTTAAAAATTTCATAATGTTTGGCTCCAGCTAGGTCAAATATAGGGGTAATTATCCGGAACATTAAGCTTGTTTCCTATACTTGCTCTTCAGGCAAGTTTTAAAGTCACTTGACTATACGGAAACCTAGAGCAAGGAGTTGCCATGCTTTAAATGAGGAAATTTGTGATGATTACACTTGCCTTAAATTCGAGCATTATCAATATAATTTTGTATAATTTTTGTTTGTCAACCGTGTACCCGCTTTTTACGCACGTTGCAAGAGGTACCTGTGCCATTGGTTGAAAACCAATGCTCAGCTACTTGTAACTTTTCATCATTCAAGACCATTGTATATTAAATTAATAATTCAGATATTGTGTAGTGAAAAAACAAAATTTATAAGAAATTTTAAAAGGTTTATTCAAAATGAGAAACAGAATTTTTATCTTCTGAATTTATTACAAATTATAATTACATCTGATAGTCATGCAAACACTTTGCATTTTTAATTACATAATCTAAATTACACAACTTATGATACCTTATTTAAAAAAGCTTGGCAACACCTTTTACATTGCTGATAGACTTCTTCAAAACCTTCATCACCATCATCCTGCAAAATAAAATTAAGTTTGAAAGCTTTTCAAAATGGCAATTGGCCAATAATTTTTCTTATCTTTTTTAATTTCCAAAAAGTTTATTTATGTACCTCTTTTTAATTACACAGTGTAGCAAAACAAACAACCCTGAAATGCTTCTGACACCATTCTTGCTAATTTTTAATGTAAAATGACAGACCCTCTGAATCCAAACATGACCACTATATCCCCCCCCCCCCTCAGTTTTGAACATGGCACACTTTTTTTTCTCAGTTTTTGACAGTTTCATAGCAGTTATTTTTATTTGGAGAACTTTTAACATTCTTCTGAGAGGCTAGAGAAGTAAAATGTTCAAAAGCATGAGCTTGGCCTTCTACAGCCTTTAAATGTAAAAGAGAATTTAGAAAACCTATTTTTTTTTTCACATTTACAGTATACTTATTATTTCTGATGTCTTAAAAAATAAAAATGATTTGGGTCATACATGTGCACAAATTGGTCAATTGATTTTTGTATACTTAGGAAAAAAAAAAGGAAATTAAAATAATAATGCCATGAAAAAAGCTTAAAATGTGCATGTGTGTGTGTGTGTAAAAAAAAAAATTACGTATTTTTAAAACGTGCATGCTTATAAATAAAAGATAATTAATATATAAACTTTTAAAAAATTTAATTTAAATTTTAAAAAATCAAACTGCTTCTAGAGGCCTGGGGACCTGGGCAGGACCTTCATTTCAAAATTTTCCAGGGGTGGGGGGAGGGTTTGTGCTCAATAAATTTTATGGGGAGAAAACAACAAAATGTGTACAAAAATGCCGAATTTAATTGTTTCTACAATTCAGAGTGGTCAATAGACCGTCCTAAGTCTGGAATTCAAGGGGCCCGTTTTTCTTTTGTTTCTTCACTATACATATCATCATTCACACAATACATCATCATGAAATTTTATGCTGTTGCATTTTAGTATGTATTATATGAACCAGGGAAAAAGGATTACCTTTGCATCAATCTTTGTTTCTTCAATATGCACTTGATTAGTATTCCTTCGGCTCATTTCAAACAAATACCTCTACTTAAGCTTTCATTTAATTTTTTAACCATTATTTCTAAAAAGGAATATTTACTCTTGCAATATTTTGTACAAACTGCAATATAATTTTAATGAAATACTAGGGGACTATGATCCCTGCTCATTTTGCTAATAATTTAGGGAAAAACATTTTGCATCTTAATTTAGAAAAATGACATTAAAATTAAATTTAATATGCTTCTAATTTTTAGGTATTTTGTTTTAATATTCAACCTGTTTTTTTTTCACTCACTTTTGAATGAAACATCAAAATAAGAACTTACGTAGTAAGGATCTCGTATAATGCAAGGACCTTCTGGATCATAATCTCCCAACAGCTCAATTTTTGCAGTACTATTCTTTGGCGCCAAGCGCTTCAAATCCCTACAAAAAACCAAGACATTAAAAACAACAGTTTAGGAATTCAGCATGTGAAAATCTTTCAAATGCATGAAATAGTTCTGAAATTTGAAATCTGGCATCTTCAAAAGCTATTAAATTAAAAATGTAACGAATTAATAAGGAAAGTCACATTGCGCATTATAACAAAAAAGCATGAGCTTTGATTTTAAAACATGAGCCAAATGCTTTTTCAGCCTTCCCGTTACTTCTCTCTAGGGTTCGCCAAACCAGACCCTGCCCGAAAAATCCCACTCAGGAGGGTTTTTTTGGGAGTGTTTACTTGAATAGCCCTACTATCTTGTTAAAGAGAGTTTTTTAGAATTTATTGCATATTAAAAACATTTATTTCAGAAACAAACAATATTATAGGCAACTACATTGTTCAATAGGTACAGTCAAGAAAATGGCCATCTTCTTTTCTGAACAATTTATTAAGTATTAGAAAGTAAAACTAAGTCTGATTTAACAATTAGTTATTTTTTAAAAAATAAATTTTAATTTATTTTTGCATTGTTGGCAAAAATGCTTTTTGAGCAGGTTTGAAACCCCTGTATTAGTACATTCAGAAAAAAAATCACTTATTTTTTATTAATGAATGTTTTTAGAAAATATTGTAAAAGAAAAATGATAATCAACAATAGGGAACATGCATGATTTTCAAACTCACTTGTAAATGAAAGAGCATGAAAAACTATGTCAAGAAATACCAATAACTAATTTAAATGTAATTAAAATGAGTTTTAAAAGCAATTAGGCTACGCCCCCACAAAAAGGAAATTATAGAGCGGAAAGAGCTTGTGATGCCAATAAATTTTTTTCCACTGCTTACATTCTGCTTGCGATTACATTGCAATGGCAGAATCCGAGAATATGGAATCAACGCATTCCAAACACAAATTTTAAGACATAGGTTGAGCGTGTTCAGAGGTAAAAAAGACTTCACAAGTCATTAGGCTTTGTGCATTGTTCTCCCCCCCCCCTTTAATAAGGATTTTATAATTAGGAAAGACTGTTCATTTTAAAAGCATTTAGCTGGTAAAAAATGGGCTTTCATATCTTGAGGCAAATATTGGTATTGAACAGAGTTTTTTTGATATAAGACTTTTGGACAGGTTTGATTGTTTATGACTTAAGAATATCATGTTGTAGTTTCAAAATTCAACGCAATTCTGATGTTCTTGAGGATTGTGACTAATGTTTAATAAAATTACTTCATCAGGAATCTATATACATTTCGTTTTATTAAAATTACATTTTAATTTATTTTTTAGTTTGTTATCCCATATTAAATAATCTGAAAATAAATAAATAAATAATAATGAAAAAAGCCACATAAAACCTATTTATCAACAATTTATATATATATATATACACACACACACACACACACACACACATATATATATATATATATATATATATATATATATATATATATATATATATATATATATAATGTATTTTTTAAGAATTCATTGGTAATTCACATCCAACCCCTGCTTATCACCTTAGTTTAAGTTGTACATAGGTGTAACTTTTCTGTCACACGCCTTTTATAGTAAAAACGTTATGGAACAATTCATTTGACAATGATTTTTACTTTCATCAAAAATATATCTATTTAATCCTGCCAATGATTTTTTAACAATAATTTTTATTTTAGTACATTTTTGGTTCACAACATGTGAATTCTCACCTCCGTGGCGTATCACACACCTTGTGTGACTGTTTATGTTGCTTAATAACTTGTTTAATTAAAAGTATATACTTATTTATTTATTATTCCTTTCACAAGTGTCTCACATAATAGTTGTTTAATTTTTTAATATTGTGTTTTTGTTCATTTTAGGAGGACAAGAAATCATGTCACACAATAAATTCTCACCTCCATTACCTAAACACAAAATGCCAGTCCTCATTAACACGTGGCAGTATGAACACCAAGTTTTATTTTCCATGATACAAGGGAGCCCCCTTGTTTATTTTCAGCCATTGTTGAAGTTGTAAGATTTTTGCAAAAAAACAAGAAGATAGATTTTGCTTTAAAAACTTAGTGTGGTTATTCTGATTTCTCACCTCCGTGAACTTAAATTTCAGGGAAGTAAATTAATGTAAAAAAGAAGTGAACATGTTTTATTTGCTTAACATGTGCAGATTGTAGCAACAAAGAAAAAAAAAATTCCCTGAAAAGTGTGTCCATTAGGCCTATATTAATGGAAAATCCATGACAGATCTTATCAGTGTCATCATTTCTGAGGTGAAAATAAATGATGGAGAGGAAATACATCAATAATAGGCATTCTACCAAAATCATAAATGGCCAGTATATTCTCAAATTTACTAAATACTATTTTTTAACATTTGATACTACTAATTACCCGTACTTTAAAATAAAAGAGCTTAATATTATATTCCCACTAATCATTAAAATAGCTGATTGTTTGTATAATTACAAAATTTTAACTTTGATATTAAATCAGCCTCAATTTTTAAATATTAAATTTATTTTTTATTTTTTTTTTATTTCTGTGAACAAGGCACTTATTTCATGTCTTTTTTATTTATGAGTAAAATAACTGGAACTTAGCTGGGCCATTGTTTATGGGAACTTCTAGTAGGTAACACTTTCATGTAAGAATAAAAAAAAAAGAAAACAAGGTTTCGAAATTGAAAAATATTTGCGTACAAAAGTTACATTTTCTTCAGAATAACCCACATGAAATTGTTTAAAGTGAACTAATTTAAGTACTTAAAAATTGCTTAGCGATTTTAATCCAATTTTACAGAATGTATAATATAACAATGCAGCTTTGCTTTAAGGTATTGTGTACATTTAGATGGATTAAAACAGATTTTTTTTAGACCTGTAACAAAATATTTTTCTAATTGATTTTTTTTTAAATTGTGTAAATTTTGATAACAACTAAAATTAAAATTAAAAAAAAAAACCCCTAACTAAGTCGCAAATGTAGAATTGTAAGGAAAATACGAAGATCCCTTCAAAAGTCTTTTCTATTAAAAATCAATTACAAGTATTTTATTTGTTAACAAATATAAACTGGCAACAGATAAACATTTTAAATCACTGCATTTTCTTCCTTGTCGCCCCCACTTGGTTACGAATCGAGTGAATAAAAGACTTAACCGTATTTAAAATCGGCTTTAAAGAAACTTTGTAATTTGAATTCTATTTTACATGAAAGTTCCAAAGATATTCTATTAGAGGCAGAAAAAATTACTTTTTATTTTGGTACTAAATTTTTAAATGTTTTCACTACAAAAATTGTGAAAAACCTTTTAGAGGTTTTTTAATTAATATCTTTGTGAATTAATGTCATCCAAAGACGTGACCTACCTAAGAACACTCTCAATCAAGGCACCTTTCAAAAAAAAAAAAAAAAAAAATCAAAATTGGTCCATCCGTTTAGGCGCTAGAGTGCTATACACAGTCACGGTAAGTATAGATAGATAGATCAAAATTAATTCATTTTTCAGTTTTAAAAATACCCGTTCTAGCACCGTGAGAATTAGTTTTTCCATGAACTAGAACTCCAACATCATAATTCAGCAACAATCTATACCATGCAACAATCTATGCATGATCAATCAGCAACAATCTTTGTCTGTAACTAGTCATTTACCTTATTATATAATAAAAAAATCAAGTGCATCATGACATCAATTTTTTTTTACATTAAAAGAATGTTAAAACTAACAAAATTCCAGCTATCAAACTTCGGCAAATAATCGAATTGGCCTTTGACGAGCCCTTCTTCCGTTATTTTAAGTGAAAAGTAGTTTTATCCATTTAAAAAAGAAATTAAAACAAAGCATAAATCGTTGATTATAAACCAAGGCCCAGAAGATGATGACGTAATAAAACTCTAAAAATGCTCTAAAATAAAACCCAACTAAACTAAAATAAAAAATGACCCTAAAAAAAAAAGCAGTTAAAATTGAGAAAATGCTGTTATAATTTTTTAAACTACACTTCAAAAATGAGGCCAGAATTCCATTAATAAATTAGTTTAAGTATTTAGTTTAAACATTTTAATAACTTACACATAGGTTTGTTTTACTAAGAATCAAGGCACAGACACTCAAAGCTGCCTTTTGCGAAAAATATTAACGCTTTTCCTTTTCAGTGTTGAGAAACACCCAGTCTTCAGAAATCTACTTCTAAGAAAAGGATCGCACCCAGATTTTGACATGTAGTTAGAGTATAAAAACCTGTTCTTTTCGTTCGTTCCCCTCACTTTTCTTTTCAAAGTGAACAATGAGGACTATCAACCCCCTCTGATAAGAAGACATAGCTACTTTGAGATGTACTAGTATCAAAAATCAGAGATGAAAACTTTTGGCTTATAGATAGATTGAAATGCCACGAAAATTTTAAGAAAAAGCAAAAAATGCTGCAAACATCTTAGTAATCTCTTAAAAAGTTGCTAAAACGGGAAAAACGCCAAAAAAAAAAAATGTCATCTTTTTTCGGACCATGATTATAACGATAGCCAAAAGCAATGTGTTGGGAAACGCATTGACTGTTGCATAGCGGTAGCAGAGCAAAGGAAGAATTGTGTTTTATGACGTGGCTCAATGGCTGTGCGTTTTCAGTCATGTGACATTGTTTACAAAAATTGCCTTTTTTAATTGCTCCTCTCGTTTAAGTGAATGATTGTTTGAAATTTTAATGTTGATTTTTGGTATCACCATCATCAAATCTATAAAATACCGCTAACTTTATTATATTTTTATGACTTGGTGCATGTTCCCTATCGCGGAATAGGTTGTAATCCACAATGGAAGATGAACGTTTTTTATCTCTGAGTAAACTAAAATGTCTACAGGCAAACAAATGTACGGGCTTTATTTCCTATGCAAAATATTTAATATTTTTCTTCTCGATTTTTTACTCCTAACAAAATGATGAATAATTTCTAAAGAAGGAAATTACAGTATTTAACCACAAGCATTTTAAGTAAAGAGGTCAGAAATTTTTGTTCATTTTAGATGATACTTTCAATTTAATGTACGTATTATACATGAACTTTTTAATGTAATTAGAAAGCAAACCAAAGTTAACGAATGAAATGTTCGCTTTAGCCGTGATTTCGTATTAAACGTGATCGTAATAAGAGAGTTCAACTGTATATACAACTTATAGCTCTTCAGATTACTATTAATCTTCAAAATTTTAAACAAAATAAATGAGTTTGCCTTACATTACATTAAATAATAGCATTGTGATTTTTTTTTTAAATCAAATTAATCTGGAGTTTGATGGACATATAGAGAAATAACAAAATCAGGGAGAACTCTAGTATTAAACACACTAAAAATTTAATGAATAATTTAAAATTAGAAAATAGATATATAAATGCATCTTTTTTACCTTATGTTATTTTCATCCATTCCAAATATATAGTCAAAATTTTTGAAATCTTCAGCAATAATTGGTCTTGCTTTGTGGCTCATTGGAATGTCATGATCTTTTCATACATTTTATTGCTCTCCTATCAGGAGACTTCCCAGTATGATAATCTGCAGTTGCAGCACTATCAATTATCCACTACAAAAAAAAAAAAAAAAAAAGGCATCATAACACATATTTTTTCTCTCCAATGGCATATAAAAATACAATTGAAAATCCAAAGATTATTATTAAAGATTATTATCCAAAGATATCCAATTATTAATGCTAGTATGCTTATATATTAGAACTATGCATGTAAGGTCTGTTATGACTAAACCCCTCAGGAGATAACTTCGTCTTGTTATGACCACATGAGAAAATTTTGAATGTGCTAGTGCCTATGGCTATATGGAAAACATTGAACTACTTGATGGACTCGAGAAAGGAGGCAAAAATAACATCTCAGGGCTTTAACAAAAGAGAAAATAAAACATCTGATTATGTCATTTTCTGGAAACTTGCAGATAGGATTCACAAAGTGATGAAAATAATGAACAACTAGATGAACATATTTTAAATTTACTTCATTCTTAGGACACATTCTGACATCTTTAAGTTTACAAATATTCCTCTTTATTATTCTAATATTTTTTTCAAAGCTTTTTTTCTCTCTTTTGGTTACAACATTGTTTGTAAATATAATTCGAATATGTTTCTTTACTGAAGACTTGAAATGCTACTCATATGCAGTGTGGTATTTCTACAATTCTTTTTTAGCATGTGAACATATAAGGGTAAGTCATTAAGTAAGTCAGAAAAGCTTAAAAACAATTTATTATGATAACTAGGGAATAATTTTTATTTTTCCACATAATCTGTAGCAACGTTGATGCATTTGTCCCATTTTCTTATCAGAACCACAATTTCAGCTGCATAAAAATCTTTGAGGTTCCGTCTCATCCACAGTAGGATTTCATGTTGAACGTTGCCGTTATTTGCTAAAGATGACTATAGCAGCCACCTTACAGCCTTACATCCCAGACTTGGTCTCAAGCAATTTTCATCTGTTTGCCATACTGAAACAACCTCTTGGAAGCAAACAATTTGCAGATGACGACTGCATACAACATGAAATCCTAACAAAGAATTTTATGCAGCTGGAATTGGAGCTCTGGTAACTGCTGTCGGTAGAGATTATGAAAATTGAATAATAATGAAAATTGTTTTCAAGTGATTATCATGATCAGTGTTCGCGCTCAACTATCCGTAACATGGGTCCCAGGGACCCATTAATGAAATAGATTTGGGTCCTTTGGTGGAAAAAATGAGTCCCTTAAATTTTAAACAGAAAATCTTAGTGCGTAAATGAATAATATAAAAATATTTATACTTGGGGGGGGGGGGGGGGAGGCATGAAATAAAATAAATTGGTTATTTTTGCCCTAATTTTTTTGTGATTTTATCATTGTAAAATTATTTTCAAATAATACACTTGCAAGACTCAGTTATGTGAGAAACTATTTGGTCAGTTACAATGAGATAAACTCAAAATTTACTTTAAAAATGGGTTTTACCATAAAATATAAAACAAGTGCCTCTGATTGATCAAGCAAAAAGCACTCCCTTAACTTTTATTTTCCTGGAAATTTTTCTTAGTGAAAAAAGCAAACAGACCCCCCCCCCTTCCCAATTATCATTGGCAATTACATAATAATAATAATAAATCGCAAGCGAATGAACCCAACGCAAAAATCGCGATCGCAAAAACGAAACATTTTCTCATATGAGTGTGAAAATTGCTCATTTGCAATCTTAAATCAGTATATTTGACTTTATTTTGACTTGTTCAAAATATCTGTTTTGATTTTTGTTCTATTTTTAAAATTGCGCCATTTTGAAAATGGCGCGATCGATTAATACCCGACTTTTGCAAGTGCAAATAAAAATAACCCATCAGAAAGAGATGAATTATTAGAAAAAGAACAAGGTTAAAGTGCTTTTGTATAAAATTCAAGTATTCATAAGCAATTTAACAAGAAAAATGTAAAGTTCCGAACTCTTTGTGTTTAGCGCGATCTGGAAAATATTTGCCATTTTTTTCTCCCCTCTTTTTATTGGGGATGCAAAATGATGATTTTCAAAAGTAATTCTGGTTACATGAATACCAAATTGCAATATTTTTATTGTACAATTGTCTTGTATTAATCCTGAAGATTGCATTGAAAACCTCTCTCATTTTTAGTCTTCATTTCTGTTTTTAGGAATTTCCTCAAGACAAAAGTTGAGGGAAAGCTTATTCTTAGAATACAGTACAATGGGCTATTTGTGAACTTGCTCCCTGAGCTCTGCCCAGGAGGTCACTGTAAAAGCTCCAGTCTTATCACTAAAATTCCATTGACTGGTCCACAATTGGGGTGTGTTTGAATAGCTGATAAACAGATAGGGTCATTTTAGTCCCTTTCTGTTGATTCTCCTTTGAAGCTTAAAAGCATTTACTAAATAGATCTTTAGCATTTTCTCCCATTTTTTTTCTGGTTCTTATCTTTTGGGTTTTCTGGGTCCCTGGGACCCGATTTTTCACGGAAGTTGCGTCCCTTTCCCGCGAATTTGCGTAAAAAACCCGCTATAGCGCGTAAACGCGAACCCTGATGATAAATTTTCTTTGTTTTAATATCTTCTGTTTGAATACTTGTTTCATGGTGATTTGAAACAAGATCCTCCCCCCATTCATCTGACTATAAAATACGTATAAGATACAAAATAAAAATTTTTTTCTTGGGGAGGGGGTAGGAAATAAATAGGTCACTGTTGTTGTTGTACGTTCTTATGTTCAAAAGCTCACATCTTTTGCAATGGAAAGGGCTTTTTCGTAACCTCCAAAACATGAAATGCAACAATTTGCAACTTTTGTGTTTTATTAATGATGTTTTTTTAAACATAGATAACAGTATTAAGCTTGTGGGCAATTCTCGAAAAAATGTCCTGTGTGTAACGCTAAGTTTGTAATTTTATTCAAGTAACTATTAATTAAATATGGGACTGACTGTTATGCTTTCATAGTATATTAAAGCATGTATTATTCCCCAACAGGATTATTTTTTGAAGGCTTTTGTTAGCTGAAAAAAAAAAGAAATAAGCGTTACGCATGGGACATTTTTTCGAGAATCGCCCTAGTCACGAAAAATAATTTCAGTAATTTTTAATCTCATTTTTCCTTATTGGAAATATTTCAGCTTATGCAGATGTGCGATGTGTGCAGGGCGCGCAGATATATATCAGTCGATATATATCACGATCCTATATCCGATATTTATTTTGAAAATATCATGATATTTTGATATTTATTTTTTAAACTATGATATTTTCAATATAAAAAGTATGTTAATCATAGTAATTTTGTTTATTCATTATTAAAAATAACCAAAAAGTTATTTACTATACTTTATAATGTATGATACATCCTTAATATAACAAAGTAATACAATATTCCTTTTTTACTTGTGTTTTATATTCATAAAATTATAAGTAATGAAACAACTTTAATTCATATTAAAAGTGCCTAATTAGTTTTAAACATTGCTCAGAAAGAAAGAAAATATCTTATAACTGTGCACTGACTAATGCATATTACTTATTTTTGAATCATATAACTGTAAAAGTAGCTAACAGAAGAAAAAGAAGTAAAACAGCTAATGCTAATTCAACTCCATTAAAATTGATAGAAATGTAAACTGAAATATTAGATACTAGCATTACCGGCACAGCGATGAACATGCTAAAAATTTAATGGAAGTCCGTTAAATAAAAAAAATTGATGCCCCCTCCCTCTCTGATGTGAAATGATCATTTTTCTTCGTATAAAATGCATACAAACCTTTTCAAAAAAAAAAAAAAAAACTTATTGAAGTTTCTTTGGGATTTAAAACGTTTCACCAAATCATTAAATTCGATTTACAGTTGCTTTAAAATTCTAGTCAGCAAATGAAGTAGTTTTTACTGCAATTTAAAAAATTTTGGCAAATAAACAAAAAAAGACATTAAATAATATCTTTCAAATGAAAAAATAAATCCGCAACTCTATTGTTTATCGCCAAACTCGCCCAGCAACCACGCTATCATAATCCATCCGTCTGATGGGAAAAAAAAAACATCCCGTGGAGCATTCAAAAATCATCGTAAGAAAAAAAGAAGAAAATGTCGTACATTTCACTCGGTTAAAAACAAATCAAAAGTTTCTTTTCTTTCAAAACAATGAATTACATTAACGGTTTCTTTAAAACAATAATCCTAGACTGAGCTGCTCAAGCGGCCACGCTACCAGATCCCAGCCCTTTTGCGAGTGAGCAGATGTTTTTTCTTTGGCAAAAATAAATGTTTCGCCAAACAAACAAAAAAGTATAAAATCACATTAACAGTAGCTTTCAAATCTTTATATATTAAGAGCTGCATTGCCCGGCTTTGCCCGGTCTACCTTGAGAATAAAAATTGTGTCAAGTGACATATATCCAACAATCAGGCTTAAATAAAAGAAAAAAAAACACCATGCAAAATTACACTTCCAAACAATGACAACAGATATTAAAATGCTTTTAAGAAATTAAAATGTGAAAGATGGATTTTAAAAGCGTAACCATGGAAACACGAAATAAGTTTAAGAAATTAAATGCAAAATATGGAAAGAAACAATGGATTCAAAAAGCGTAACCGTAGAAACGTGAAAATAAAATAGTTGACAACCTGAATCAAAATGACATTTTTCGAACTTGATTAAAAGCACTTGTAACTTTTTTCCCGTTGAAGATAGAGCTAAGCTCTTCGATCAAAGGTCGAGAGAGATCTGGAGTAAAAAATGTCGCTTTTTCTAATTTTGTCAAAAAGAAAACTGTGGGACAAATCCTTCACTTTTTTTTTGATCGATTTAATGAAGAAAGTAGTGCCTAAATTTCAGCTAAGCCTACAAAAGTTCGAGCAAAAAATGCAAATTACTCTCGCCGTAATTAAGTTAGAGCATTGAAACATTGTTTAGAAAGCGAAAAACTCTACCCTTTTCAACGATATATAATATTAATATGTGCAAGGATTTTTACCTCCCATATTCGGGAATTTACGTGAAATTAGGGCCTAAATTGGAATAAAAAAGAACTAGTTATTGGATTTTTTCGAATTATAGCCTATGTCACTCAGTAAGAAAGCACCTTTTATATAGTGAAGGAATGTTTCAAATAGGTGCAGTGGTTCTGGAGATTACCTCGAACATATAAACACACAAAAATCTGCCCTCTCTCTTTATAATATTAGTAGATAAATAATGAAAGAAACATTAATTTTAAGTCTACATATTGTAATTATAATCAGGGTTCATCGATATGTATCAATATAAAAATTATATTAATCATAGTAATATTGTTCATTTATAATTAAAAATAACCAAAAAGTTATACACTATATTTTTATATTGTATTTATACATCATTAACACAGCAAAGTAATATAATATTCCTTTTTTATTTTATATTTATTTTTATTATTAGTAATGTAACAATTTTAAATCATATTAAAAGTGCCTAATTAAATTAATATTAAACGTTGGCCCAAAAAAAAAATGTCTTATGACTGTGCACCAAATAATGCATATTTTTTTACTTCTGAATAATATAACTGTAAAAGTAACTAACAGAAGAAAAATGAGCGCAACAGCTAATGCTAAATTAACTTTATTAAAATTGACAAAAATGTAAAATTAAACATTAGATATAAATAATAAGAGAAACCTTAATTTTAAGTCTACATATTGTAATAATAATGTAAAAAAAGAGTGATTTGAGGATGCATTTACTATTTTGAAGACTTTAGTTTGTGTTGATTGAAAATATCAGATATTTTCAAACCCTGGGTGTGTGGATGCGAGTATGAGCAGAAAAATTTAACAGAGACGCATTGATTACATACTTTTTCACTTAAATTTTGTTCTTTAACATAATGGGTGAAAACTGCTTCTGCAATAGGGGAACGGCATATATTACCTGAAAAAAAATAACTATGTCAATTTCAATGCATAACATGTCAGTTACAAAATAATGCAGTGGAAAAAGAGAAAAAAAAATAGCATACAATGAAAGGAATGGTGTCATTTGTAAGGCTAAAAAGTTAAAATCAAATAAGTATGAAATTATCAACACCATAAAACAAGTTGCAAATGATTAGCTTGGCATTTAACTTAAAACACAAGCTTATTTAGAAGAGAAATAATAATGCTCCAGGAAAACGAGCATGATGTCACGCTGACTAATTGGCAAGAAAACATTGTTGTCATTTCGCCCTCATATGTGCATAAGAAAACATCCGAAATATCAGATTTAAAACTTAACACTATTTATTATTTATTGTTCTAGAAAATAATTAAATTGTTAATTTTTAATTTTTAGAAAATAATGCTCCACTAGAAATGAACTTAATGACTGCCACACCAAGTGGCAGTCAAATATACAGGGTGTTCCGTTTTAAACTGCAAGACCTTTATTTTCGCAACCGTTAGTCCTAGATGTATACTTCCAATTGCAAAAATGTTCAAAATCAGATGCAGGGTAAGGATATTGAAAGCTTGAAGTAAAATAAAAATGAGTCAGAAAATACGAAATTTAACTTTTTATACGGGCTTCAGGTCCCCTAACATATATTTAGAGAAATAACCCCCATTGAAAAATAATTCCAACACAAAAAGTTTGAAATTAGTACAACTAATATTCACCGAGATATGAAACACAGGGTTTTGTTACTTACAACACTTTCCACTCGCCATCTTTTGGGGGAAAATATAGTGATTAACAAGTGTTTGAAATTACATGTGTACATAGAGTGTGATTTTTCAAATTATTTGAGGTTTTGTAGTGTTTGTTTGTGTATCACAGTATGACATTTGCATTCATTTTCGAACAGCAATGAAAAATATAAGTACCTTGTTTCGCTTACTATGACGACCTGTCATTTTTCTGAAAGAGCAATAAGTTCCAATTTCATCTTCTGTATGGTCCCTTAAACCTTTAAACTGGAATATCTCCTTATGTTTTGGTCGCACAAATGTCAAGTTTTTTGTGTTAGTAATAGTTTTCAATGGAGGTTATTTCTCGAAATATTACTTAGGGGACCTAGGGCCCGTATAAAAAGTAAAATTTCGTATTGTTTAACTAATTTTCACTTTTGCTTCAAATTTTTAACATCTTAACTCTGCATCTGATTTTGAACATTTTTGCAATTGGAAGTATACATCTAGGACTAACGGTTGTGAAAATAAAGGTCTTGAAGATTAAAACGGAACACCCTGTATATATGCAGTGCCTACAAAACCTTTAAATTTTTATGCATGTAAATTCAAAATATCAACTTTTAAATACAAAATATATTATTTTGCATTAAATATTTGATTTTTTTTTCATAAAGAAATTGACTTTTTATGTGGCTAAAACAGTTGAGATGAGAAGTTAAACCATGTTAAATGAAGTTAGTCTTGGAGAAGCCAGAGTTGAAAAAAATTTGGCAAAGTGAAAAAACACAGTACAAAGGAGAAGTGAACCCTTTGTTTAAAAAAACAATAAAGCGACAAAAACTCTAAAATTTTGAAAAAGAATTTTTACCTTTGTATTAAAATATTTCTATAAGGATTACAATGTTGTAACTAAAAGGCAATCATATTTAGGTTTATTTCTTTCTTCAATAAATAATGTTCTAATCATCATTGAATAATTAAATTTGGTGATATAGATGTTTTCCTAAAATTAGCAATTTTGTCGCTTGATTGGTTTTTGAAATAAACAATTCAATTAGAAAAAATGTCTAAGGATCTTAAGAAAACAATTTTAAAATTATGTTTCCCCCAATCTATTTGATTTAACTTTTTGAACCAACAGCTTCAGGTACAGTTATCTGTTTTTGTGAGATATATGAAATTTTTATAAGACATTAAAGAAAAGCTTTGTTTTACAGAGCACTTGTAACCACTTAAAGAGGTGACAAAGATAATTTCTACATATTGTCTAACCTTCTTGAAGTTAAGGCGTCAAAATGGGGGAAAATTTGAGATTTGTACAGCATCTGCTAATTTAGGGTCAGTCTGGCTTTCAGGCAAAAGTAAAAACACTGTGTTACACATCAAGCATGAATTTAAGCCTCAAGCACTTTGAGTTATCATATGAAACCATGTTATCATATGCCATATGAAACACCCGGAATATTTGCATCTACATACACAAATAGGGGTAAAAATCTGGGATTGCGGGTTGTTTTGTTGGCTCAAAAGGGGACACAATATGAAAGAGATTGGAAACCAGATATAAGTGCATAAAAAGGGCAAATTTTTAAAATGAATTCATATTAGTGTTTTTTTTTTCCTTTACTTTAGATTTTTTACTTTAAATAAAATTAAAATCAAACTTTTTTTTCTTCACAAAGGAGAAATCAAATGACCAACATTAAAACACAATTTCATGATACTAAATGCTGTCTTTTCTGATAGCAAATAAGAAAAGGAAAATTATTTTTAAAAAAGCAAAAAGCAATGCCTACCAAGAAAATCTTGAACAAATTTTGATTTAATTTTGCAAAATCAATAAATGTTTACAAAACTTTCTCTTGTATAATGTAAGTTATTTAATGCACACTTTTCACCTTATTAACAAAATCTGGAAACAGAAATGCAATCATTTTTTACTTGACATGATGTCTTTTTCTCTAAGTACGCAAAAAATTCTTAGGGCATATTTTACGGCAAAGTATTTTAATGACTTTTAAATGCATGTAATCCAGGCTTTAATAATAACTGATGGATAGAAAAAAATAGCATATACATTATACAACAATAATTTTGTAACACATTTTATAAAATGAATCAAAGTTGATTTTATTGCGGTCCATGCACTGGATAAGCTCATTTTCAAACCCTGTTTGGGTCATTTCAGACAGTTTGGATAATTTAGACATTTATGTAAAGTCCGTAATGTGACGTTTTTTTTGCCATAACTTATTAATTTACTGTTTGATTAGCATACCATATTATTTTGAGCTTTTCCTACCATCACACAAAATTAAAATAATTTGCAAATTGAACAGTAAAAAAAGGTCATGTTAAGGACTCTACATAAATGTCAAAAATACCGTGAAATGACCCGTTTATCTCCACACATTGAATCAGTTATATCAGACTTCTTTTTTAGTGTCAGTGTACAGAGTGCAAGATTTTATTACTCAGGGGAGGGAGGGGAGCGATTATTTCTCCCGGTAGTTATTTTTTTAAAAATCTTAGTAGAACCCAGTTACTACGCTTCATTTATAGGTATTCATTTTGTTTTTACTTTAGCAAGGGTGAAAGCGAACTCAAGTAAAATTTTCTGAAGACTGACATTTTAGGAAGCTTGACCCCCTCAAAAACGCTTCAAATATGCATGCAAAAATCATTGGGGAAAAAAAGAATATTTTAAAAGCTTTTTTTTTTTATACATATAATTTTTCAGTTTTAGAATGTTGCCAGACCAAAGTTTTCGGAAACGGCAACCCAAAATTTTCGGAACATAAGCAACACTGACTTAGAAAAGCTCCATTCACATTGCGATAAGCCAGATAGTAGGTACTAACGTTATTTTATGATAACATTGCTCATGGAGATTCAAATAAAATGGCTAGGTCTATCAAAGATTAAAATTCGGAGCTACATGTCTCGATCTACTGAAACATTTTCAATGCGTCAATATTTACTGTGGCCTTGATTCAACTGGTTTGTTTACATATAGTGGTTTTGCTTTACAAGGAGAAAAGAATGACAAAGTAGGCAACAATACAAAATTTTAGATGAGAAAACAGTACTAACCAAGACACACAAATAACGCCGAGGATTTTTTCTCCGCCATATTTTCTAAATATCTCTTTCAGTAGAATTATAAAAGTATCAAATTAAAACCGGTACATCCGTAATCGAAGAAGTGACAGTTTCTAGATTGAAAACCTACGGTTAGCGTTAAAGAAATTTTCATCAATATTCCTGGAAAATCAAAATCTTCGCTCAGCTGTTGCTTTTAAGATTAAATCGTTTAAAATTGCTTTATATAGGTACAAACACACTCGTTTTTTTCCTAAAAACCAAGCAGTTCACGTAAAGTAATTCATAATTGTAAAAAAAAAAAACAACTAAACCTTCAACAGCTTCGTGTTTTGATGTTTTCGGATGAGCACGTGTGAAATTTTTGGCGTTTTGTAAATTTATATTTACGTTTTAAGATCATGTCGGACAGTGATGCCGAAGGTGATTATGCTACTGCTCATTCAGAAGCTTTAAAAAGATTGAAATCAAAAGATCCAGAATTTTATGACTTCCTTAAAGAAAATGACGAGGAACTGCTCAAGTTTGGTGAGTCCGATGACGAAAGTGATACCAGAGAATCGGAGGATGATGAGCAAACTACAAGTAAATCATCTAAAACAGTCTTAAGTGCTGCAAAATTGAAATTTATAGGAGAAAACATTAAAACCTCTCCTTCAAAGAAACTTGTTAAAGAATTAATAAATGCCTTTAAAACAATTATTCATCAAATCGATAACAGCAATGATAAAGTAGACTTGTCCAATAATGATTTGTTTAATGATGTGATGAAATTATGTCTCGTAGATTTAGTACCGGCTCTCTATTCCATTCTCAAGTTGCCGGCCGATTCCAAAAATGTAGACGTGACAAAGTCAAAAGCATGGTACAAAACTAAAACGGTTGTAAAACAATATTTAATCGATGTGTTGAAAATGCTAGCTGCTCTGAAAGAACCATCGGGGTTAGTTCTGTTCCTGAAGCATATCGTTCATCTTGTTCCATTTTATTCAAAATTTATGAAATTGTGTCGCCTTCTTTTGAAAAAGATGATTACCATGTGGTGTTGTGAAGAAGAAACGGTACGTGTTTTGAGCTTGATTATAGTAGTAAGAGCCTCCAAGCGTTTGCCGAAAGAATACATGGGGCAAATTCTGAAACATATGTATTTTTCTTATGTAAAAAACACCAAGTTTACATCGCCAAATACATGGCCTATGATAAACTTCATGAAGCGTTCATTAACAGAAGTTTACTCTCTGTATCCAGAAGCAGCATATGAACATGCGTTCATATATATCCGCCAACTAGCAATCCATCTCCGTAATGCCATCACAATTAAGAAGCAAGAAGCATATCAAACAGTTTACAACTGGCAGTATATTCACTGCCTCTTGTTGTGGGCACATGTATTGTGTCGTCTGTATGATCAAGAAGCTGTCAAAACTCTTGTTTATCCTTTAGTACAAACAATTACTGGCACAATCGCCCTGATACCAACATCCAAATACATCCCTTTGCGTATTCATCTTGTTAAAGCTTTGATCCAAATGTCCGAAAAAATAAATGTCTTCATACCTACTATCCCCTTTATATTGGAAATATTGACTTTGTCTGATTACAACAAAAAGATGTCCTTCAGTGTCAAACCTCAAGACTTTTCTTGTTCTTTAAAAGTCGGAAAATCAAAACTGTCGGAAGCGGCGTTTCAAGATAGTTGCATGAGTGAAGTAAATTCCTTACTTTTGGAGTATTTCAAAGTATACTCTCACACCATCGGGTTTCCAGAGCTTGCTTTGCCTGCAGTCCTACAAATTAAATTATTCATCAAGAAATGTAAAGTTGCAAAGTATAATCAGCTGCTGAAAGGTTTGCTCACTAAAATTGAAGAAAATAGTGCAATGATCACAGAGAAACGTAGATCTGTTTCCTTTCAAATAACGGATGTTGATAAAATTAAGCAATGGGAAAGAAACATTCAGGAACAAGGCACACCTATTTTGAAATTTTACAAGGAACAGAATAAAGAAACTGTTGATTCTTCACCAAGCAAAAAAGCCAAGTGTGAATAACTTTAAATTAATTTAAGACTTACCAACTGATGTAATTTCCACATATTTACTTGAGAGATGTTTCTTCAATTAACCTCTTTAAATTACTTAGTAGTGAAATAATGTAAATGTTCATCTTATTTATAAATATTTTTTGGGACCTCATAGTAAGAATGATTTTTGGTACAATTATAAAAAGTCAGGGGCCAATCCAGGATTTTTTTTTCGCTACCTATTTTTGTGAAAGTATTGCATCATTCTATTTTTGTGAAAGTTTTTTTTTTATCAGCATTGTTTTTGTGAAATTTTAGAGGCATCCTAATTTTTGTGAAAGAGAAGTAGAACAAGTGAAATTTTAGTTCGAAAAGTGTAAATGTCATCTAGTATTACTTTTAACAGATTTCGTTTCTTGGGGAGGGGGGGGGGGGAGCTAAAAACCTAAGAAGTATGAAAAATATCATTGTAATTTCAGCTTAATGGGCTATGTACTGTGTACAATATAGGAAATTATGAGAAAAACGGTTTCCCAAAACAGATGTTGAAAGATTGCGATAATATTGCATAAATACACTTAGGCGAGAAATAGCTAAAAATTAGTTAAAATACTACAAAAAGGTTTCTATTTAAGCGATTGTTCATATAAACCTGCTTAGATTTTATTTTATGAGTAAATTTTGTTTTAAACAGAGAAGCAAATTTTATATTTTTTTAAATGTTAATTTTTGTGAAATTTTCGAGGTTTTTGTGAAGCTACCGATTTTATTACTTGATTTTTGTGAAAGTACCGATTTCAAAACAAGATTTTTGTGAAGGTACCGAAAAACGGTAGCAAAATCAGCCTATATTGGGCCCTGAAAGTTAAATAAAAATCTTGAATTAAATGCTACAAATCTTCACTAAACTTTTTAAATGTAGTTGCTTAGTTGTAGTAGTTATTTAAAAAAATTTTTGAATAAGAAGATTCAAGAATTCCTGCCGAATATCCATATTATAATGCAAGTCCTTGGTTCATAGCCAGAGTGTCATACATTTACATTCTTGTGTATTATGCAGTACAAGTTACATGTTTCCATACTGGGTGGGGAGCAAATTGCTATTTTGTCCACTTTTTTGTAAGAAGTCCGGGGCACGGAAGAAATTGGACAAAATGGAAAAAAGTGGACAAAATAAAAATCAACTATGATACATAAATTTATTATTATATTATATTGTAATAAAATTTGTTTTCTAATTATAATACATTATTTTTTGTTAATCATTTAATTTAAATAGAATGATTGTGTGATTATATTATTGTGCCATTCCACATTCAAATCTTTTCTGTAGAAACTTGCTATAAATTTTAAGTTCTTCAGTTTTCAAAAGTCAAAAATTCATTAGTTTACGTCTGCAATAATTGAAAAATGTCTTTGTAGCATATCTAATGAAGTACTCATGGGTTTCAAAAGTGATTATTTAGATGTTTCATTTCTTTATAAAGGGTGTCAAGAAATAACTTGAACGCACATGATACATTATAATTTTAATGCTAATAAAAATATTACTGCAAACTTCAAAATAAATATGAATACATTATTTTGTGCAATATATTTACAAATTTTCAAAGTGGCTACCTTTACATGAAATAGACCGCCAGCTCAATCATTCCAGCCAAGGACTGCAGTTTCGTGCTTATTAGCACTCATCAGCCCAGCATAGGAAGTGACTGAGCTGCAGATTTTAAGGAAGCCAAAAAGTTCCAAATAAACTGGTAGCTAATGTAGAATTAGCACTGATCAGACAAGTGACCAAAGCAATCATTCGGTTCAACTCGAACCATTCAAGTGGTGTTCTAGGAATGGTTTGTTTTCAATAAAAGCTTTTTTGTTTGAAAATTTTTTTTTAAACTTAAAACACTAATTTTAAAATTAACTTGAATTTCTCTAAATACTATTTACAACTTGTTTCAAAGAAAAATTTCAAGTTTTTATTCAAATGATATGAGTAGTTCCTTTTTTTACTATGACAGATCCATCCTTATACCAGGCTTTCAGGATGTTGCATTCTTAGATCAGGTTCAGCACTATGTCTGTGGTGATATTTAGTTTTTGTTGACGAATGAGTTGAAAACATAAATTTAGTTGCAAGTAGTAAAAATGCCAAAAAGAAATTTCGTGACAATTGAGGACATTCATCTTTAAAACTGCACCAGAATTTCACTGGATGGTATTATTTTAAATTTCTGGTGCAAGGAAGGATCATTTGCCATATCAGTAAAAGAGTTGTTTTAGAGCTGACATAATTGAAGGTCATACATTAACAATAAAATGGCTTTTTAATCTTCAAATGATATTTTCTCAGTGGAAAATACTCATTAGACACTTAACACCAACCTAATTTAAAAGTGACTAATTTCACTGTTTTGTTTTAAAAAAAATGCAAGTTGCGTGGAAACCTTGAGTGATCTCCATGGAACCCTGGGGTTCCTCGGAACACAATTTAAGAAACGATGGTATAGGACATGGACGCAGCCGCCCAAGAGGAGCTGATTCTGGTGGACCTTGCTGCTGTTGGAGGCCCAGGCAGCTTCTGATTAAGGCACAGGCCACCTGGGGCCCCATTTTCCTAAGGGGCCCCGAATTTTAAAAAAAACTTACGCATAGCATTAAAAAATCATCCATTTTCGTGAAAATAATAAAAAGTCATCTTTTAAGTAAATGTTAAACATTATTTTGCGTTGACTTAAAGTGATAGAATAGAGGGGGGGGGGGGGGAGCTCCAAAGCATTACACCTCACTTTTAGTTAGGTGGACCTCACTTTTAGTTAGTCTGGCCCAGGACAAGAGGAACAGCCTACCTGCTGGGGGAGGGGGGGGGGCATGTCCATAAGGAGCCCAACTGCCCAAAACATTGAAAAAAAAACTAGCACTTAGGCTTATTAATGTTACAAATATATACTGCTAGGGTAGGGGCCCTACAGATTTCGTTGCTTGGGGGCCCAAAATTTATAGATCCGGGCCTGAGCACCTGGTGACGGTGGTTTCAAATCCAATTGATTCAGGTATAAAGCCAGAAAAAGTACACTCAGAAAAGGAATTACACTCCTTACCAAAATGGTCATAGAATTAACATAGTGTGTCAAAGACTGAGACTGAAAAGCTTTTGCTCGTAAAGGGACAGTATTGTTTATTGTCTTTAAATAAACCTTGATTAGATTCAGTTTTACTTGTTTTGTATCATAGTGCAACAATACTTGAATATATCAGTAGAACAGCGTATTAGAAAAAATTAGGAATGTTTTGGTAACTTGCAGTACTCTCTATTAAATACACGATTTGTTATTAGTCACCCTTTTTAATACACCAAATTTAGGAGGTCACATTACCTTCAAATAATTTTTTTTTTTTAAGCCTGTAACAGGGGAGGTGAAAAAGTAAAACATAACAGGGGGAGGTATCACTGCCGGCTCTCCTTTCAATTTTTTTTTTAAGTCATGTAATTTCCCTTAAATATTCTTTGCACTTTTATTAGCACAGGAAAAAAATATTTTTTAATTCTGAATTGAAATATACTATATATAGGACAGGACATTTTATCACCAGAAAATTGATTATATGAAGTTCCGGGAAAATTTTGACAACCCTTTAACTATTAGTTTTTCATGTATTTCCAGGAATAATTTAGCCTTTATTGTCCCTATAACATCATTGTGTAACTTTTTTAAACATTTCAAACTATCTCGCACGCCAAAACAAACTGATAAGCAAAAGAGGTGTTCAAGGTCACAAAAAAAAAGCTATTGGGGGGAGGGGGGGGGACCAATATCGGACTGAAAATAAAACGGGTGGTGGGATGAACTTTTGAGCGGTCTGTGAGACTGCACCTCCCCTGTTACGAGTTAATTAAAGTAAATAATGTAACTCTTTGAAACCTTAATATGCATAATTATTTAGCAATCAATAATTTATTTTAAAATGTTGCCCATGTTTTTTAGCCTACTTTCCCAGTAAAAGTCAGAAAAAAGAAGAAAAAAGTATGAAAGAAGGCTTAATGTATATTAAAAATATCGCGAAAAACAAAAAAAAAAGTCAAAAATAAATAAAATAATTAAATAAATATTGAAAAATTAAAAATTGGAAAGTAGGGTATTGAGATGGGGAAAATGTCTGTCGGTCTGTCTGTCACCCCCTAATAACTTTTGAATGAATAGTCCGATTCGAAAAAACTTTTTTTTGTTCGAAAGATCTCGGCGAGGACACCTCATTCCCATATTTCACTTTTTGATTTGAAGCTATTTTTTGTTCAATTTTGAACAGTTCAAAAAAACTTCAAATTAGCGCCTACGGGGAAATTCAAGGCAATTCCGAACTGTGAGGCGAATTTGCTTCAAACAAACTTTGTAGGAAAAAGCTTTTCATGAAAGACTTGTATATAAAATATATTTTTGATTTGAACAGTTCAAACCACTTAACATTAGCGCCTACGGGGAAACTGAAAGTCAATGTAGATTCCGTACTTGAAGGCGGATTTACTTCAAACAAATTTTGTTGGAAATAGCTCTTGACGCGAAACTACAGACATCGACTCCGAGAATTTAGGGGCACTTGACTCCGACTCCGACTCCTGTGCCCGACTTCGACTCTGACTTCGTAGCTTTGGCAAAAATTTATATATGGAGGACAAATGACTGACTCCGATTTTTAGATATTCGACTCCGACTCCTTTACCCCAAAATGAGATTGACTCCGACTCCACAGCTATGGTTTTGACTGTGAAATAATTATTGTTGATTTGACTTGTTTTTATTTTTACGCTGAAGTTTTAATTTAGGTATTCAGTTTTCGGCGAATAAACTCGAAGTCATTTATGTTTCTACATAAAGATATGCGCAGACGATTTTTTTTTTTGACAATGAAAATTATTTCTTTAAGTTGAAATTTTATTGTTTTTATTTATTTTGGTAAGTGCATTAATTCATTTAAAAAATTGTTTTTAGCAACAGGCGAAAAAGAAACGATTTTTTTTTTGATATGATGTATTTATTTTAATGAGCTTATTAATTTTAAATATTATTTTTTCGTTTTGAAAGCTGTTAAAGATTTTTTTAATGAAAAAAAGTGTATTAGCTGCTTTGTTTAAAAGTTGCTGCTATTTTTTTTTTCAGCATTTAATTTTTTTAGATGAGTGAGGAATATATTTTATTCCTAGAAATCAGCTTAAAGTATTTTAAAAATATGTTTGAAAAAATTTGCGATTTTAGCTATTTTTGAGAATATTGATCAGGTACTAGAAAGTAGTATGGGTATACGGGAAAGTAGGCTCGTCTAGTTCTTGACAGAACTTCTTGTTGAATGGAAAAAAGTGTATTAGCTGCTTTGTTTAAAGGTTGCTGCTATTTTATTTGTTCGTTTTTTTTTTTCTTTTTTACGCATCTTTTTTTTTTTTTTTTTTTTTTTTTTTAGATGAGTGAGGAATATTCTATTCCTAGAAATCAGCTTAAAGTATTTTGAAAATATGTTTGAAAACATTTGCGATTTTAGCTATTTTTGAGAATATTGATCAGGTACTAGAAAGTAGTATGGGTGTACGGGAAAGTAGGCTCGTCTAGTTCTAGACAGAACTTCTTGTTAAAAATTGAAAAAAAAAAAGGAATTTCAATTTTTAAAAATCTTTATGGTGTTTTTGCTTTTGCTCTTATTAAAAAGTTTTTTGCTAAACGATCGCAATAATCATCTCTATAAGTCTGCATTCATTTGCCTATATATTTATTAGAAAGTTTTCTGTGATTAATTATGTTGAAATCGTATTTTTTTTTAAAAATATTTTGTTTTTAAAGGTTTAACACGTTTTAAATATTTTAGTTTTGTATAAAATGCTTATCCAATGCACAGTTTTGTTAAATATATTATCCTGTCCTAACTGCAAAAAGTATTGCTTCAAAGCTGTATCTTTGATAGAAAAAAAAAAAAAATCCTTAGGAATTTCAATAATATGAAAGCACGAGGGAAAAAAAAAACGATCGAGAAAAGCAATTTACAGTTTTTCTTATACATAGCGAGCATTAGCTAAAAAACAGTCATACCTTTTTAAATATTTGAAATAAAACGATGAAACTTTTTCCCTGTGCGTGGAACAGTTTTTAGTTTTGAAATAACCAGTAAAAAAAATTTGTTTTGATCGTTTGATCATTTTTGAGGTAATGCAACCCTTTAAAATAGGTAGAGAAGAAAGGATGAAGGATGCATCCCATATTTACGAGTTATAGACATTTTGATGACATAAATGGTTTTTTAAAACAAGTTTTGTAAAAAGGGAAAGGAAATAATTCTTTGTCATATGAAGCTGGGGAAAAAAAAATGGTGTAGCAGCAATCCGTTTAAAATTTAGTCTGCAACTTTTTTTTAACAAATTATTTTAATTGAGTGAAATAATATTTATCTTAATTTATCGCTTGTGGATTGAAGCTTTTCGATGTTTATTCTTGTAATAAAAAATGAAGTACATAGTTTTGATGTTCAATAGGTAAGGTTTTTAGAATAACTAGAATTGAAAAAAAAAAAAGAAAAAAAGTACTGATAATGTATTTTCGTTATGTGAGTATTTAGACCTGAAATGTCTAAGTTGCAGCAACTGCATTGCAATGGTGAAAATCAAAAATGCCAAGCTTTCGCATTCTTATTTGCAACCCTACTATCTTCATTTTTAGCCTACTTTCCCAGTAAAAGTCAGAAAAAGAAGACAAGAAGTTCCGTCTAGAACTAGACGAGCCTACTTTCCCGTATACCCATACTACTTTCTAGTACCTGATCAATATTCTCAAAAATAGCTAAAATCGCAAATTTTTTCAAACATATTTTTTTAAATATTTTAAGCTGATTTCTAGGAATAAAATATTCCTTACTTTTCTTCAAAAAAACGAACAAATAAAATAGCAGCACCTTTTAAACAAAGCTGCTAATACACTTCTTTCCATTAAAAAAATTTTTTAACAGCTTTCAAAACGAAAAAATAATAATAAGTTCATTAAAATAAATACATCATATAAAAAAAATCGTTTCTTTTTCCCCTGTTGCCGAAAATAATTTTTTAAACGAATTAATGCACTTACCAAAATAAAAAAAAAACAATAAAATGTCAACTTAAAGAAATAATTTTCATTGTCAAAAAAAAAAAAAAAAAAATCGTCTGCGCATATTTTTCGAGTTTATTCACCGAAAACTAAATACCTAAATTAAAACTTTAGCGTGAAAATAAAAACAAATCATATCAACAATAATTATTTCACAGTTAAAACCACAGCAGCGGAGTCGGAGTCAATCTCATTTTGGGATAAAAGAGTCGGAGTCGAATGTCCAAGAATCGGAGTCAGTCATTTGTCCGCCGTGTATAAATGTTTGCCAAAGCTACGAAGTCAGAGTCGAAGTCGGGGAGTCGGAGTCCGATTAATTGTCGGGAACAGGAGTCAGAGTCGGTGTCAGGTCCCCCTAAATTCTCGGAGTCGGAGTCGGGAGTAGGTCGTCAAGAGCTATTTCCAACAAAGTTTGTTTGAAGTGAATCCGCCTTCAAGTACGGAATCTACATTGACTTTCAGTTTCCCCGTAGGCGCTAATGTTAAGGGATTTGAACTGTTCAAAATTGAACGGAAAATTGTTCAAATCAAAAAGATATCTTATATACAAGTTTTTTTATCAAAAGCTTTTTCCTACAAAGTTTGTTTGAAGCAAATTCGCCTCACAGTTCGGAATTGCTTTGAATTTCCCCGTAGGCGCTAATGTTAAGTTTTTTTGAAGTGTTCAAAATTGAACAAAAAATAGTTCAAATCAAAAAGTGAAACATGGGAATGAGGTGTTCTCGCCGAGATCTTTCGAACAAAAAAAGTTTGTTCGAATCGGACTATTCATTCAAAAGTTATTAGGGGGGGACAGACAGACAGACAGACAGACAGACCGACAGACAGACAGACCGACAGACAGACCGACAGACATTTTTCCCCATCTCAATACCCTACTTTCCAATTTTTAATTTTTCAATATTTATTTAATTATTTTATTTATTTTTGACTTTTTTTGTTTTTCACGATATTTTTAAGATGCATTAAGCCTTCTTTCATGCTTTTTTCTTCTTTTTCTGACTTTTACTGGGAAAGTAGGCTAAAAAAAGCATGAAAGAAGGCTTAATGCATCTTAAAAATATCCCGAAAAACAAAAAAAAGTCAAAAATAAATAAAATAATTAAATAAATATCGAAAAATTAAAAATTGGAAAGTAGGGTATTGAGATGGGGAAAAATGTCTGTCGGTCTGTCTGTCTGTCCCCCCCTAATAACTTTTGAATGAATAGTCCGATTCGAACAAACTTTTTTTTGTTCGAAAGATCTCGGCAAGGACACCTCATTCCCATATTTCGCTTTTTGGTTTGAACTATTTTTTGTTCAATTTTGAACAGTTCAAAAAAACTTAACATTAGCTCCTACGGGGAAATTCAAGGCAATTCCGAACTGTGAGGCGAATTTGCTTCAAACAAACTTTGTAGGAAAAAGCTTTTCATGAAAAACTTGTATATACAACATCTTTTTGATTTGAACAATTTTCTGTTCAATTTTGAACAGTTCAAATCCCTTAACATTAGCGCCTACGGGGAAACTGAAAGTCAATGTAGATTCCGTACTTGAAGGCGGATTTACTTCAAACAAATTTTGTTGGAAATAGCTCTTGACGCCGAACTCCAGACTCCGACTCCGAGAATTTAGGGGCACCTGAATCCGAATCCGACTCCTGTGCCCGACAATTAATCGGACTCCGACTCCCTGACTTCGAATATGACTTCCTAGCTTTGGCAAAAACTTATACACGGACAAATGACTGACTCCGATTCTTGGATATTCGACTCCGACTCCTTCATCCCAAAATTAGATTGACTCCGACTCCGACGCTATGGTTTTAACTGTGAAATAATTATTGTTGATGTGATTTGTTTTTATTTTAACGCTAAAGTTTTTATTTAGGTATTCAGTTTTCGGTGAATAAACTCGAAGTCATTTATGTTTCTACATAAAGATACGCGCAGACGATTTTTTTTTTTTTTTTTTTTTTTTGACAATGAAAAGTATTTCTTTACGTTGACATTTTATTGTTTTTATTTATCTTGATAAGTGCATTAATTCATTTAAAAAATTATTTTTGGCAACAGGGGAAAAAGAAACGATTTTTTTTTTGATAGGATGTATTTATTTTAATGAGCTTATTAATTTTTATTATTTTTTCTTCGTTTTGAAAGCTGTTGAAGAATTTTTTTTAAATGGAAAAAAGTGTATTAGCTGCTTTGTTTAAAAGTTGCTGCTATTTTATTTGTTCGTTTTGTTTTTTTTTTTCTTTTTTTTACGCATCTAATTTTTTTAGATGAGTGAGGAATATTTTATTCCAAAAAGTTGCTTAAAATATTGGAAAAATATGTTTGAAACAATTTGCGATTTTAGCTATTTTGAGAACATTGATCAGGTACTAGAAAGTAGTATGGGTATACGGGAAAGTAGGCTCGTCTAGTTCTAGACAGAACTTCTTGTTTAATTCAAACTAACTATCGGGGAAGCGTTGTTGTCTCTGACGAAAGGTTGCTGAAAGGAATGAAACCAAGATCCACCCACTATCTTATGTGACCTGTCCATAAGTCCAACAAGGCAGATACAGGATATCATTTTAGGGTTGGTCGTAGGTCATGCTCAAGAATGTAGTCTTACGTACAACAATTTTCTTGTTAAATCCTCATATATATATATATATATATATATATATATATATATATATATATATATATATATATATATATATATATATATATATATATATATATATATATATAATAGCGAAAGATCGAGTAACACTGACGTCATCAACAATGAATCTCGCCCCACGGCATTATTTGATAACATTTTTTTGGTAATGTATGACATGTAGGGAAAGGCCTTACTGTGACAAGGCTGAACTGGATCCGGTCGCTTTAATGTTTTACTAGTAAGACCGTCATTTTAGTAGAGTGATGAAACGAAAAAGTGGTCGGCAATAAGCGCTATCTACTGGAGTTTAGGGTTGATCCACTGGATTTAAGGTTAAAATTTCAACTATCAAAATATCACCAAACAGGCAACTGCTTCGTGTTAATGTAGAAGCAGTTTTCAAACGTCATACATTGAAGGGCGACTTTCTAGCTGTATTATAACCTGCTCTAAACAACCTGCTTATGTTTATTAATATTAACCTGTTAATATTAATAAACATAAATCAGTAAAAAAAATCTTTTTTTAATTTTTTTTGTTACTAAATATTTGATCAATAATTTAGTGTTTTCTAGCACTTACAGGAAATAAAAGGACACAAAATATTTCCATTGAATGAAAAACTGAAGTTCAAAATCATTTTCAAATACATTATCAAACAATGTATGATGCTTAAAAGCAAAATATGTATGGAGTAAACCTTACATAAAAAAATTATTTGTATTATGCACTCATTTAAGTTTTTTCTAGTCTATTCAGTGACCAGAACAGGGTACGAGACTTCTGAATTTGACAGTACGCAGTTATATATTCGAGAAAAAATATTTTCTTAACCGAATGACCTTTTAATTTTCAACTACGGGCAAAGCCTTGCGAGTACCACTAGTCCATTATAATATAAGATGTTTTCAAGCTTTGCCGCCCGTTGCTATAAGCGGAAAATATTAAAATTATTCATAATATAACTTTAAAAAAAGCAAAAGTGCGATATGCAATGAGTCCAACATACGCTTTACCTACAGAATTGGTGCCCCCTAAATGTTGGTGCTTTGGGCCCGTGTCTCATTTGCCCATGTCTTAATCTGGGCCTGTCTGGTACTGTTGTAGAAGTGGCCATTAGGACAAGCATCCGAAGAAAGTTAGTTAACAAATTTCGAATGGTCCCTCCCAAAATGATCGTTTGAATCCGCCACTGGTCTTAGGCCACGGCCTTGTTGGCCTTTTCAGTAATCAGGCCTTGGTACAGATTGATCTCCCCCTCTGAGAAAATAAACATAACTTTGCAAAATATGAAAAATGAACTTTTATCATTTGAACATCAAATAACAAGAAGTTCCGTCTAGAACTAGACGAGCCTACTTTCCCGTATACCCATACTACTTTCTAGTACCTGATCAATATTCTCAAAAATAGCTAAAATCGCAAATTTTTTCAAACATATTTTTTTAAATATTTTAAGCTGATTTCTAGGAATAAAATATTCCTTACTTTTCTTCAAAAAAACGAACAAATAAAATAGCAGCACCTTTTAAACAAAGCAGCTAATACACTTCTTTCCATTAAAAAAATTTTTTAACAGCTTTCAAAACGAAGAAATAATAATAAGTTCATTAAAATAAATACATCATATAAAAAAAATCGTTTCTTTTTCCCCTGTTGCCGAAAATAATTTTTTAAACGAATTAATGCACTTACCAAAATAAAAAAAAAAACAATAAAATGTCAACTGAAAGAAATAATTTTCATTGTCAAAAAAAAAAAAAAAAATCGTCTGCGCATATTTTTCGAGTTTATTCACCGAAAACTAAATACCTAAATTAAAACTTTAGCGTGAAAATAAAAACAAATCATATTAACAATAATTATTTCACAGTTAAAACCACAGCAGCGGAGTCGGAGTCGGAGTCAATCTCATTTTGGGATAAAAGAATCGGAGTCGAATATCCAAGAATCGGAGTCAGTCATTTGTCCTCCGTGTATAAATGTTTGCCAAAGCTACGAAGTCAGAGTCGAAGTCGGGGAGTCGGAGTCCGATTAATTGTCGGGAACAGGAGTCAGAGTCGGTGTCAGGTCCCCCTAAATTCTCGGAGTCGGAGTCGGGAGTAGGTCGTCAAGAGCTATTTCCAACAAAGTTTGTTTGAAGTAAATCCGCCTTCAAGTACGGAATCTACATTGACTTTCAGTTTCCCCGTAGGCGCTAATGTTAAGGGATTTGAACTGTTCAAAATTGAACGGAAAATTGTTCAAATCAAAAAGATATCTTATATACAAGTTTTTTATCAAAAGCTTTTTCCTACAAAGTTTGTTTGAAGCAAATTCGCCTCACAGTTCGGAATTGCTTTGAATTTCCCCGTAGGCGCTAATGTTAAGTTTTTTTGAACTGTTCAAAATTGAACAAAAAATAGTTCAAATCAAAAAGTGAAATATGGGAATGAGGTGCCCTCGCCGAGATCTTTCGAACAAAAAAAAGTTTGTTCGAATCGGACTATTCATTCAAAAGTTATTAGGGGGGGACAGACAGACAGACCGACAGACATTTTTCCCCATCTCAATACCCTACTTTCCAATTTTTAATTTTTCAATATTTATTTAATTATTTTATTTATTTTTGACTTTTTTTTGTTTTTCACGATATTTTTAAGATGCATTAAGCCTTCTTTCACGCTTTTTTCTTCTTTTTCTGACTTTTACTGGGAAAGTAGGCTAAAACGAATAAGTGTTCAATGTGCTCATCACTTCAACATAAATATTTTTACTCCTCCCGTTTAAAGTACGATCTGGAGGCCATTAATGTTACTTCGAAATAAAACGTCATTGACATAGAACTAAGACCACCAAATGAAATCATTTTATCTGAAATTGCAAAAGTTTGAAGGCAGTGTGAGTGCAATACAAGGTAACAAAAAATTACGAAACATTAAAAACGAAAATCTCATTGAACACATATGTGGTCTTACGAGACATGAAAAATATTTAAAAAAAAAATGCATTTTAAGTTTCATATTTCTCTGATGCATTTCTCATACATTTTGAAGCACATTTCTCGCAACATTTTCAAGCACTGATCTGAAAAAATATCTGTCAGTCTAGCTGAGAAATGTGATCTTTGAGACATTTTTATAGCGTTCTACATATTTTAAGACGATATGAAAAATGCGTTTCCACCTCGGGAATTTGTGGTATTAGTAAATCTGCTCTCTCGGGCCGAATATGAAACGTCCCCTCTTCTATTTATTCTACATATGCAGCATTTGCTGAATAGAATTTTGATTCATGAAATTCTCTGCATTTTTTTGGCTTATGTATCCAATGAATTTCAAATTATTGCCTAAAATCAATTAGAAAATTAATCGATATCAATACATTTGTTATGAGTAAATGTTTGAAATAGTAAATGAAGATAAATAAATGGAATAATTAATTCAAGGTTAATTGTGGTCAAACACAGCCGGACACAGGAAAACAGAAAAATGCAATATGAAAATATTGCCTTCTTTACTACTAAAATATTTTCAAGCCCATTTGCTGTATTTAATAGAGAAATATTTCGCGTTACTCTTGAACACGGTATAACATGCTTTAAAAATGTGATTGGATCAGATGAAAATCACATTGAATAAGTTCTTTGAAAAAATAATGATTTTTTATTGAACTGGAAGACAGATTTGAACCCGTGACTGAAGTCGTAAAAAGCCAACGCCTAACCACCAACTGACACTTTTTAAATTATTGGGAACAAGAAAAATTGTGGGAAAACTTTAGTATGAGAGATTGCTATTTTTTTCTTTACAAAGTGGCCGTTTGTCTAAATATTCGAGCTCTGGCAGCAGAGCCATACCCAAGCTTATGTTCATCTGATGCAAAACAATAAACTGAACCACTAATTGAAGGCAGATAGTTGATCTGTAAATGAACTGGTGGACAATTGCAAAGGACGGATGGCAGCAGCAGCGTTAGCAACCACAAAATGGGAGGAAAGGAAATATGGAAATTAGCACAAGTTCGAGACACAGTAAGATGTGTTGTGAGTATGCAAATTTTAGACTCACGACGTTGTTGGCCACGTGATAGCGCTAATAAGCGATATAAAGGATTCGACGCGTGATGACCATTGTTGTTTAAAAGCAAAGTTTGACGGGAAAGAATGAATTGACGAACTTAAATTTTTCGGTATGTCTTCCCGACATCCCTTAAATGATTTTATGTGTGCCCGAGTGGTTGGCAACATCGGAAAAGGGCAAAAAAAAAAAAAAAAAAAAAAAAAAAAAAAAAAAAAATAAAAAATAAAAAAAATAAAAAAATAAAATAAAAAAAAATAAAAATAAAATAAATAAATAAAAGATGTTTCCAGGAAGCTCTACGTCAGCCACAGGGTTGTTTCTAGAGTTAGAAAATTATTTCAAACAAATGGAAAGTGTAGCAAATGTGACAAGGGAGGTCGTGCACGCAATACGATGTCAGCAGAAGATTGGTACTTAGTGCTAGCAACGAAAAGGAACCAGCGCAACACAGCTACTGACGTAGCAAAGCCTTGCTAGTATGTAGCCTGCTGCTACTAGCAAGGCAAGCAAATACGTATCCCAAAAAACTGTAGCCAGACGTTTGAATGCAGTAAGACTCAGGCCCGTGTCCAGGATTCCATAAAGGGAGGGGTTTTTGCAGGCCTGTCATTTCAAAAAAATTTTTTTTTTTGGGGGGGGGGGGTGCAAAACATTTGTTTAATGGTCACAATGAGGGGCTTAGCGGTTCAGAGGGCAGGGGGATGGTTCAAATCCGCAGAAGATTAGATTTTAAGTTATATACTACCTATTCTATTAATATATTTTATACACAGCAGAACCTCGTTTATCCAGCCCCTGTTTATCCGGATCAAATTTGTAGAAAAAAATATATTTACGTAAATAATCATTTAAAATTATGATTTCAAGAAGGGAAGTTTAAATACGCCAAACACTCGGTTTCATTTCGATCAAGCGTACTATTCCTGCAACGGACATACAATAAAGTATAGTACTAATTTAGCAACAATATGATATACTTTGGATGTCAGCCCAATGCTATATACTGCAGCTGAATTATAACTGATGAAGTAATTGAGAAAAAACGGTATAATATAGTTTTGTTAGAAAGCATTGTTTTTTGGTGCAATAAAAGATAAGTCTGCATATTTAAGAATATTATTGATTATTATCAGGATTTTCGTTTTTTAAGATTGCCTTTGGTCCCATCTAGTTCGGATAAATGAGGTTGTATTGTACATACATGTAAGGATCGCTATGAGCCCCACCTCCCAGAAGGAAATTTCTGGTTGCGCAAGAAAACCTCAGTATTTATCCATTTTACTGCTTGTTTAGATTCCAACCTATTATCTGTTTAATGTGCAATATATTGCAACAAATACTGAGAAAATTTCACAAATTCTTTTATGACATATGTTTTCAGGTTTTAATATTCTAAGATAATGCTTAGCAAACTAAATAAGAAGAGTTTCGATGCAGATGTAAATTACATAAACAAACCCAATTACTATGCATCTACAGAGCGGCAGCACTCATCGCTTTTTGTGACACGCCCCAGATCAAAACCCCTTATGAGACGCAATATTAAACGTGTATTGACAGCTTATTCAACCGTTCCTCCATCTCTGTTTTTCCAAAATATGATTTTAGTTGATTAAGAGAAGACAGTCGCAAGTTGCCAGGCAACTTCAAAGAGAATGCTTTTTAAAAAAAAAGTTCTGTACACAAATTTCAACATTAAAGCTAATTGTTAAACATGCACAATTCTTCATTTATTTTCTTATTATTTTTTCCCCAATGGGAGGGGTTTAACCCCTAAAACCCTCCCCTTGGACACGGCTCTGGTAAGACTATACGCCCGTCAGCTTGTTTTGTACATCCCATCGTCTATAAGTCAGTGTTTTGCTCGTTTGTAATGATGTCTTCAGCATCGCATTTGGAGAGAAGTCGACTGGGCTTGTGTACCATTCTCAGATGAAAGCAGGTTCAGTCTGTCGTCTAATTGTGGACGAAAACTAACCTGGCATGAGAGTGGTACAACATACAAGCCGAGAAACATAAAAGAAAATGACTAGTATCCAACAAGTTGTGTCATGGTATGGATAGGATTATGATCGGTGGCCGTACGTTGCTTGTGTGCTTCCAAACAAGACTATGACGGCTACTGATGTATTAATGTTATTCTACTGCCTCATGTTCACGTGTTCTGTGGCGGTGTGGGCGATAAATTCGTTTTCTTGGATGGCAGCGTAACATGTCATTAACAATCGCCGTTCAGGAGTGTCTAGCTGTAGCTCACTCGAACTATTCAACCCATCGGATGGCCAGCACGTTCTATAGATCTGAATCATATTGAAAATGTTTGGGAAGCAGTCTTGTTTGTCTACAACACCCTCTAATACAGCAAGGACACCCTTATCCGTGACTGAGAGAAGAATGGAATAAATTACTCCAACACACACAGCTGCTGTATTATGTTGTGTAAAGCATCACATGACGTGCGGAAGCTTACATCGCTCTCCATGGTAGTCATATCCCACATTGACATCTTACGCCGGAACGCCTGGGGGCGGTAACTACATTTATTCACTTTCCCGTATTCAACCCAAAATGACCGTTTCGTCCTTTGAGCACTTTTTAACGCCTTCTGGATTTCAGAGCACAATACATTATCGTCATTGCAATGTTCTAGAGTTCTGGCATTAGTTTATTTCACTTGGCATCGATTTACTTACCTTTTTTCGCGCTACAAAGCCATTGCCATTAGAACTACATTGCCATTGGAATCCGTCCTTAGCAATTGTCCACCCTTGTAGACAACTGAAGACAACTCCTCCACTTCTCTCCCGAATGGTAACAAGACCTTCTCGGTTTTTTGTTGGAGATGTGGAGTGACTTTTCATCGCCATTCAACAAAAAACCCTGAACAATACCTGACTTGATTGAAATTTTGACAACACAAAATACAGTAACACCATCAAAATCAACATGTTGTGTACATATTTAAGGTTGATTGCAATTTGTAGAAAAACATATAAATGATTTTTTTTAAAGTACATTTTTGAAGAGAAAATGATGTTACTTCAAAATAAGTAATAATCCTTAATACCATAAGTAATAAGGATAATTAATTACAAAATGATTAAAAGTTATTTAACATTTTAGAAACAACGTATTTTTTAAAAACAATCTTGATTTGAGATAAGAATGATATACACCCGTGTAGATATAAATTTACAAAAATGAAAATTGTTTTCTTAACGTTTGGATGAGTGTTTAAAACTAGTTGTTCATTCAGGTTTGGCAGTTTGAGAAGAAAAGTATCGGAGAGGTTTGATCGTTACCGAGTTTTTATTTCATGTCATGCTTATTTAGTGGTTGCTTGCAGAGTTTTAGTACTGGGGAAATGCTCAGTTAACTTAAATTTTTTATTGGTTGTAAATGTGCATTACTCAAAAGACCCACATACGGGTGAAAGAGCCTCGTTGGGGGTGAATGGGGTAAAGATAATAAATTTGGAATTATTCATCGGTAATTCATTTCCTAAAAAAAATATCATTTAATATAAGTGTAAAATAAAATAAATTGAGAAACAAAACTGATATTAGGAGAAAAAAAGCAGGGCATTTTTAGATACTGGAAAAGGTATGCAATTAGCATGTCTATTTTCCCTAAGAGGATGAGAACTGTCCATAAATGATTTTTTCCATCATATTTGACCCCTTCCCCTCTTTGTCACAAAGACACACTTCACCTTATCCTCTCCTCCTCTCCCCACTCTACTCCCCACGTCACATGTCCCAGGGGCGGATTGGGTCCCATAAGAGAGGGCGTTAACTTTATCCTTCGAAGGGCGCAAAAAAAAAAAAAAAAGTGTAATAAAAAAAAGAGAGAGGACAAGGGGGGGGGGGGGGGAACGACGCAGGATTAAGAGTTTCAAGAAAAAAAAAAGCAAAGGGAAGTCGTACAGATTTGTGAGCGAAAAAAAAAAATTGCACCAAAGTATTAAAAAAATAAATTTATTTAAAAAAAAACGTTTTTAAATAAAAAAAAGGTGTTCAGGCGCAAGGGCGCATAGGCGGGAGAGCGCATCGGCCCGCGGGTCGCTGTCCCGGCGGGTCAGTGGGCCAGTCCGCTCCTGCATGTCCTGCTATATTACATAAGAATGTTGTTATAATGTAAGTGATATCACACTTCTTGTAACACTACTCCCTCCATTTTTTTCACAAGTTCAAGTACACCCTCCTCTTCAAAGCGGGACATCATTTGTGGACGATTCCTATTTACATTTGAGCCAGTTACTCCATTCGGACCAAAGAACTTTTTTTTATCTTTGGAAAGTAAGTTTTTTCTTTGGAGATCTAAGCCTAGTATTTTACTTTTGGACAAGTTTTTGATTGATTTGAAGGGCACTTCGCGGTTAGTTGATTGCAATATTTTTGTTCCTGGTTTTGCCTATTTATCAGCGCATTCATTTCCAGCGATTCCAACATGAGATGGAATCCATAGTGTGATTACATTCATTCCCTTTAAAGCTAAGAGTCTAAGATTTGTTTCTACACGACTCAATAATTTTTGAATCTGCTATGTTGTGGGCTACAATTGTTTGAATGGCCGAAAGGGAGTCAGAAAATACCTACAGATAGATTCATTTTTCAGATAGTGGGTCAGAAATTTCCTTCTGAGCCATGAGTCTTTCTTTACAGATAGAAACACTTTAGGAAAGCGATAATTACGAGTATCAACAGCTTCGATTCAAAAAGGGCAACCATTTAATATTTAAAAGTATTGCAGGCAAATAAAGTGTTAGGTTTTTGCTTGCAATTCTGCATGAGCTTCGGCCCTATTTGTTTCTTCTGGGGCTTTCCTGGTAAATCAAACTGGTGCCAAGCTGCTACTAGAAACACACGTAAGTTGTCTTTGAAGGTTACTGATCTATTCGAAAAATGTCATTGTCTTTTACTGAGAAAGTTTCTGAAATTTTCCAAGAAGATTCCATGTTTATTTCAGGAAGGTTACAGACTTTCAGTGAGAAACTTTCCTGTTTTTGGCAGACATATTTTAGGCAGAATTAGGCACATTAGCTGCCCATTTTTTCCCAGGAACGTTTCTGAATTTATTTTACAGTGTAGAGTCAAAAATGGTAGAGAACTTAAATCCGAGACGGGCTAGAACCGAGCTGATTGCTTCGGTAGATTTTTCAAAAAATGCGTGTCTGAGCAGTTTTGCACGCATTATTAATTACTAAAGTTTTAATGCTACAATTAATAAAAAAACTAAAAATAGCGTTTTCATAAAGTCTGTTTTCAGTAGTAAACATTTTTTTTCCTTCTGAACCATGAGTCTTTCTTTCCAGATAAAAACATTTTAGATGGGCGATATTAATCAACAGCCTAGAGTTAAAAAATACTTCATAGTTAAAATACATTTTGGGTTTTACTGATGATTAAAGTCCTAAATATCGGCTGCAAAATAAACAAAAACCGCAAATCTTGTGCTTTGTTCTGACATTATTTCCAAATTGCTGAAGGTGATGTTTTAAACTGATGTCTACAAGTAAAAAAGCTCCAGTATCCGTTGATGTTTTATTAGCATGTATATCTTATATTTATAAATTTTTGTTGCAGAAATCTCGAGTTTCTAAGCAGTAAAAATTAATGATTTCCCATAAATTAAGAGAAAAAAATTCATTTTCAAAAAATTCTTTTTGACCGCTGTTGACGTTGATGAATCTTTCATGGTAACTGCGCCTGACATTTGAGGGACATAAAAGCAGATAATAATGGATTTTTATAAACAATTTTGTTAAGCTATGCACTCTTTAGCTTCAGGAGAAATGAATATATGTTTCTCACTTTTTTCTTTGTATCAAAGGTGTACTAAAAGCAAATAAATTATTATTTGTGTCGGCTCTAAAATAGTAAATTTTACTGAACTGGAGATAATTCTTGTTTCATAATACTAGTGCAGTGCTCAGGGCGTTAAAAATGTTAAAACAGCGGATTTCTCTCGGGGAAGATGAAATTAAATGATTTTTGCGGGAATGTGTTATGAATAATATAAATAATAATCTCTACTTAGTTAAAAGTTGTGCATTTGATTTTATAATAGAAAAAAGCAATTTGCAGTAACTTTATATACTACTAGAAAAAATACCCGGCGTTGCCTGGGTCAGTAATAATTATGAGAAACAGTCGTTACTTGAACTTGTTTTCTGTTTTAAGTGAAAGAATTTAAAACACACCGTTTTGACGTGGTTAAAAATCGAGCTTCTTCCTTACTCATAAAACTAAAATAGCAATATAAGTATAAAGAGCAAATTAGTATTCATTTAGAAACGAAAGCACGACATTTAAGCATATACAAATTCGAAGAATTTCCGAAGTATGAAATTAAATTTCACATGTTTAAAAAGATTTATCTGTTAATGCTTTTTTTTTAAACATGGAGTCTAAAACCTTCTGTGTGTTGCTATTGAAGTACGAATTGTTTAAAAAAAACCCAACCGCGCGTAATACCCTTATACTTGCTTTAGTTATTTTGGGAAATTTCAATTGAGGCCCCTAGTTTCAAAACCGGATACTTGTAGAAAACCAAATTTTACAGGAGACGTAAAAGTCCGGTTTTGAAACTGAGGCAGACCTTCCCGCCCCATTTCAAGGGGGAAAGAAGCGGTTTTTGAACCTAATATTGAGCAGGCAAATAGGCCTTATGATTCTCTACAAGATTAACAAAAAAAAAAAAAAAAAAAAAAAAAAAAAAGAAAATCGAATTTTTTGCAAGTATCTGGTTTTGAAACTAGGGGCCTCAATTATTGTGGGTTCTTGGTGCGATTTAAAATGTTACCGAATTTGCGGGAGTCGTTTCGGGATACCTTGTATAATGCTCCCCCTCCTTTGTAAAACGGTATGTTATGTTACCGTCGCAACAACTTTTTTTGCTTCAGTTCGCAACAAACTTGGGGTAAAAATATTTAAAGTTTTTCTTTGTTTATTCTATAGCACTATTATAATTAAATTGGCGTAAAAGAAATCATGTGATGCACGCATCAGCTCGTTTGTAAAGGGAAGTAAAAAGGGGGGGGGGGAGTTTAATTATACATAATCACTGTATCGTCACAGTAAGAAAAACAAACATCATGTGAGGTGTTTAAACATTTTATTAAACAGAAAGTAATACCTTAACATTACTAGAGTTCAATGTGTATACCATTTGGGGGCAAAAGATGAACTTAAGTACCGTTTAGATGTGGTTTGAGCAACGTACGATGCACACATTGAACTCTATTAATGAAATGTACTTTCTGTTGAATAAAATGATTAAACACCTCACATGACGTTTATTTTCCTATCTGTGACGATACAGCGATTACGTATAATTACTTTTTTCATTTTCTCCCCGCTCCTCTTTTTACGATGTCATAAAAAATTCTTGAACCTGTGAAGTATTATGGCACAAATCGCATCTTCTTTCATTCGACAATTTGCTGCTTTTCTATGAATTTTTAAAATGTGCCAAGGACTTTTCAGGAGACCCTGTTCTAGTCTACTAGTGGTACCCACACGGCTTTGCCCGTAGTAGAAAATTAAAAGTTCGTTTGGTTCGCCTGTATGTTTATAAATAATGGATGATGAATTTCTCGCCAATTTGCTATGTTAATTTGCTCGCCCATGATCGCGTATGGTAGTTTGCTAGTCCACGTTATGGTAATTTGTCCGTCCTCGTTGTGATAATTTGCTCGGTAAAAGGTTTTTAAAATTGGAACAGTAAAAGAACAAAATCGATTTTTTGAAAAATCGCCTCAAGGTGCAAACCCCCATGCTACAAACTAATTTTGTGCCAAATTTCATAAAAATCGGCCGAACGGTCTAGGCGCTATGCGCGTCACAGAGATTCAGACATCTAGACAGAGAGACTTTCAGCTTTATTATTAGTAAAGATTTGGGTTGATTCTCGATGGAATCGGACATTTCATCAATTAACGGGGGAAAAATGGAGATCAAAAGCTAAAAAGAAGACACTGAAAAAAAATCTTCAAAGAAGGGCAGCACACCATATGGTGCTGTCTGGTCTAATGACGCTGAATGAAAATTTCATGAAGTAGTACAAAATTGTTAGAACGTGTTTTTTTGTTTTTTTTTTAAATTTTAATTTTTATTTTTTATGGTAATTGAAATATTTATGGCAGAAAAAAAAGGAAACATACCTACGGAAGTGTTGCACTATTTTCTAAAATCCATCTTTGAATGTGAAGTTAACCAATTTTAGTGCACACATTTCAACAGCGCAATTCAAAGTCAGTTTTGTATGACTAAAAATAGTACTTTGGCGTGACTCATATAATGTATTAGGTACTTTAAAATTCCTGATTTAAAAAGCAGATATTTTTGTGTGTTTTATGAAAAGAATAGCCTTTATGGAACCTCATCGAAAAATGTACTATTGAGCAATGTGTCATAAAAATGAAGTACTTAGGTGTTATTTCATAATGAAAGGTAGTACTTGGAGGGCTGCATTAAAAATATAATACTTTGGTTAAATATAGCGTATTCAGGGTCCAATCTGAGGAGACACTAGTTCAAACACTTTTTCGGGAACCCCCTGTAGTCAAACTTTACAATTTCAGCCAATTTCTTAAAACGAGTTTAGGCATTTGGGGGTACCTAAAAAGCAGAGGCCCAAGGCCACGGCCTAGTTGACCTATTCATTAATCAGGTCCTATGCGTATCGTGTGTCTCATCAAAAAAATGTACTAATTTGTAGTGACACATAGAAAATGACGTATTTGGTGTGTCTCATCTAAAGTGACTAATACAATTCATAAGACTTGTACTCAGTGATTTAATATGTCTCATAAGAATTACAATACTTGCATGCACTCGTCAAAAAGTGCCTTACGTCAAACAATGCCGTTAACTGGTGTGTCTTATAAAATACACAGTACTTGGTGTATCACAGCAAAAATGTAATTTGGTTCTCATAAAAACATAATACTTAGCTGGAGTTCAGTCTCATAATTAGGATACAATACTTTGGTGTGTCTCATGAAGATATAGCAAGTTGTATATAACTCACCAAAACATGCAATACTTTGATGCGCTGCATTAGGCACTATCATACCGCCGTGTGCAGGTAAACGGCATTATCTGCAGAAATGAGTTTTCGAGATATTTGAAGAAATGTGTGTCGGATTCAATAATAACCATAGGGAAATCTTGGAATTAGACATTTTTTTGCGGATTTTTCAGAAGAAACGAGGCAAGCTTGTACAGCTTGTACAATAAAGCTAGCATACAATAAATGACAAAAAAAAAAAAAAAACTTTGACATCTTGAATTCAAATAATGTTTTTCGCAATTACGAGTGTGTGTGTGTATGTAGGTGTGTGTGTTTGTGTGTGGGGGTATGTGTATGTGTGTTTGTGTGTCGGGGGTATGTGTATGTGTGAGTAGTTGTGTGTATGTGTAGGTGTGTGTGTATGTGTTTGTGTGTGTGTAGGTGTCTGTATGCATGCGTGTGTGTATGTGTTTGTGTGTGTAGGTGTCTGTATGTATGCGTGTGTGTATGTGTTTGTGTTTGTGTGTGTAGGTGTATGTGTAAGTGTAGGCAAGTAAGTGACGCAACCTGGAGACGGTTTTCGCTAGAGGGGCAGCATCGTTAGGTGGCCGGCCAACGGTGGTGCTGCAGAGAAAGGTGGGGGGGAAAATAAAATCCTAGGAATTCACAACAGTCACGTGGGAACAATAAGCAATCGTGATTGCTCAAAAATTGCAGTTACTGCCCTTTACGTGCACACGGCAGTATAGATGAAAGCAGTTTTATTTTCCTATCTGGTAAGTGAACTTAATCTTCAAGTGCATCTCCAAGATCAATCAAATATTGATCATCGAAATTCTTTCTTCTGAAACTAACTATCATTTTCAAGTTTTCAGAACGAAACTAAAGTTAGTCTAAGCAATGTCGCGCGTGACGGAACTGCTTTCAGATAGTAAAGAGTGTCCAAAACAATTATCGCATTAGAAAGTGAAATCTGTGCCATCGACATACCACGAATGCCCAAGCCGTTAAAGACATCGATTTCCAATGAAACATTAGTTTAATACCGGTCGCACGCACATTCTCTAAATACTTACGTGTCTCTTTATAAACCGTATAGATAAGGACGCTTCAATTAAAACTCGTATTAAATCTAAAACTTTTCAGGCGACATTCGTTATTTGTTATCATTACGGCGCGTAATTAGATCCACTCAGTGATAGCAGATGCCGTTTGAACTCGCTGAGAGCACTTTTCAACTTTTTAATGCACAATAACTTTCGGTGTGAATAAAGACGTGATTTATCTTCAAAGTAAATTATAACTTTTCGAAAATGGTGC